>NW_009915208.1:14077-19025 GCF_000696875.1 Nestor notabilis | reverse complement strand
ATGAGAGGGGTCCTGCTGAACTCTGCCCTCTGCCTTGTGAGTACAAGCAGCAGTTAAGCACTCTCTCTGCTCTGATATCCTTACCCTAATGAAGTTCCAAGTACAAATTTGGCCATTGCTTCACTGCATACCATCAGGACAGTATTTTCTTCCCTCACCCTTTCACATCTCATGTATTTAGACAGTACAGCATTTTGGGCAGGGTCTCAGAATATGCTGTACAGTAACCATCACTGCAGGACTTTCAAGCACTACTCCAACGAAAACAATGGTAATCGTGATCCTGCCAAGTCAAAATGTATTTTAAAGAATGACCCTTGAAAGGCCTCCATAACCTTGAAGGGAGCCATTACTTGCAAAGCATGTCCTCAGAGTGCTTTTATTTTAACTATTTCAGCATTTCAGTGTTAAAATGCAGGCTAACTCCAAAGGATGTGTCTTAAATAAAAAAAAGGGCTTCTTATTCAGCAAATGCCTTTGCTGTGTGTATACCAAGTCGTATTTGCCAACTGGAATGGCAAAAGTGTTTACACTTGACTGCTGAATCTCTTCCAGTTTCAAACTGGGAGAGAGCGAGCTGCATCATACTCCTTCACGCCTTTCATCAACAAAATTGCCAAGTTTCAATTGCAAATCTTTGACGCCAATCAGCAAAGTCATGTAACATAAGTCAGCAGAATCAGTGGATACTGATGTTGGCTACACAACAGGAGTGTAGCCCTTAGAAACCTTTATATCAGGTGACTAAGGCCAAGAAATAAAGTTCAGCATCCTACTACCAATACAGTAGAGCCATCCAGATTTTTGTGCAGTAAATCAGAAGACAACAGCATTTATCTTTTGGTTATACTTCTGTTCTAGTCTCACAACAGAATGTCTTTTCCTTAGCAGAATGACTTCTTCATTCTTTATTATTCCCACAAATACCCTTTATCAATTGTCCAATGAAAGATAGGGATTCTTCTGTAACATACTTTTCCATTACGCCACAATCTGGCCCCTTAATGAATCCATTTCTTAAAGCATGCAGATTCAGTTACCTGATTTTACAGTGCCACTTATTAAGGCACCCCAGAGCCCCCACCTGCCAGCACATCTTCCTGAGGGACATTCCTGTGCAGATCACAGACACCTCGAGTGACTCCCGCCAGGCCCCACTACACAGCACTGTTGGCAGCGCTTCTGGTCCTGCCATATTTAACAGCATGAAAGATCCTGCTCCCTTCCACCTGTCTGATCTACAAGCATGGTCCCTGCCATTCTAGTATGCGAATAACCCATGAGCATTCATATTTTTACCTCTGTAACACTAAAGTGAGGTTAGGGAAAAGCTATTCTTCTAACTTAACAGATGGGAAACAGAAGCACTGACAGCCTAAGAGCTTGATTTGCTTGGGTCTTAAATTCCTAGAAAACTGCAAGCAGAACCCAAGAGGGATTTTCAACAGCAACTGAAAAACCTAGCTGTAGCTCTGGCAGCATTTTCAAAACATGGCCTTATGTGTCTTGCCCCAAGTTACACATGGGATACATGACAGACCAGGCAGTCCCTCTAATGTGGAGGCTCCAAAGCACCTCTAAGTCTGTGTGTGCATCCTGCTCACCTGCCAACTGCAAGGCTGGCAAGGGCTGGGTACCTTCTGCCCCTGAGAGCTGCCACTGCTGCTGACAGGGAACCTGGGAGAGATGATGAAAGGCTTGTCTTTGTTTTCTGATCTGCACGTCCTTCTAAGAATCTTTCTGTAAGACTACCCCACCATATTTACAATTACACAGGAATGTCCTCGCAGAAAACAGACCAGCCCTGAAAAGAAGTCCCTCTCCTGAAGGCAACTCAGCAGCACCCATGCACATGGGTGCTGTGTCCCACATAGGCACAAGAAACGCCAGAAACTGCCACAAATCTCTACTCTTGACTACGCTGCCCAAGCCAACATCAGCCTCATATTAGTGTTTACTCATATTTACTGTGAGGGTGCTGAGGCACTGGAACAGGTTGCCCAGAGAAGCTGTTGCCGCCCCATTCCTGGCAGTGTTCAAGGCCAGGTTGGATGGGGCTTGGAGCAACCTGCTCTAGTGGAAGGTGTCCCTGCCTGTGGCAAGGGGTTGGAATTACATGATCCTAATGTCCCTTCCAACCCAAAGCATTCTGTGTTTCTATGATTCAGCCTGAATCTACCAGGCTAATCTTACATATTGAGCACATGATCTGGAAGTCACCAGTATGCCCCAACCATGTTTAGGTTTTTGTGAGAACACCCTAAAATCTTTCTTTTGAAGCAGCTGCATCATTTTGTTATGTCCCACACGTATCCCAATGGGAAGCCATCACTGCAGGCTTTGGTGTTTCTCCTAGTAAAGCCAGGACTTCTGGCAACTACATACTCTACACACGTATTTACTACAGCTAGCAGTAAAGGACAATGAGGAGGCTGCAGTCACTCTGTACATTTGCAATGCCTGGTTCTCAAATTCCAACTCCACTATCCCTGGAGATTTGTGTTCACGTTACCTTTTCAAAGAAAATTATAACTGTTTTTCAGGCTGAGGTTGGGGTTGTTTTTTTACAATTATATCAGCAAAGCAGTCCTACATTTGAGTTTATGTATCCATGTAGCCTGAGATGCATTTACACCTGAGCAAATGTAGAAGGCAGAAAGCTTGTCAAGATTAATTATATCAGGGACAAGAACTGCATCTGGTTATACCTGTGTTACTCTCAGGACAGTAAGACTTAATGACGTGCTAGTAACTGAGAACAGGAGTGTCTTGCACTAAATAAATGGCCAGGCAGACACCGTGAGGGAGCCAGGGTGAAAGCAAGTGTACAGACAAGATGGCCTGAGGGTTTGGCAGGCACGGCGGAGCTTACAGGGCAGCAGCTCATCACTTTGGATTAGGAGCCTACGTTCAAAATGAAACAGAAAACATGTTAAATGAAAAAAATAAATCGTACGGAAAACTGAAGAAAAACATCCGAAAGATGCTAGCTCTATAGTTTTTTCAGGTCGGTGATTTTCTGCCTGGCCACTACTGTGGAAAACTGCAGCAGTGAAAATTCCACACACCTGCAAAACTGGAAAATAGGGTTGTCTTTATTTTTATTTTTTTAGTATATATATATAAAAAATTGTATGATCATCTGCAGGGAGTTAGATTTTCCTTTGAAAATGAACTTACCATTTGGGCCCTGTTTGCCTTACCAGTGAATTCCCAAGGTCAGACCCTCATGTGGAGTAAAGTGGCACAGGCAAAGCAGCAATGCCCTATTTAGAGAGGATGAGAACTCTGGCCTCTTTATTTATGAAAATGAAGCCTCTACCTGTGGCATATTGATTCAAATGCATGTTTTCCTTGCATGATCAAAAAATAAGAACAAAGGCACATTGTGAGAGATAAAATACTTAAAAGGGGCCTGATTCTTTTTTCAGATCTGTTTTACAGTTTTGTCACCCCACCAATTCCAAGAAAGACTCTTGGCTTCTGAACATAATTTGGAGAAAACACAGATCAAGTATCTTTAATAATAAATAAAAAAATGCAAGGGAAATGAAAGAGTGACTATAATCTCTACACATATCCAAATATTTTACTAAGTCATAAAGTCTCCATTTATAGTTGTTAAATGTTTTAAAGCGTTTGAGGACTTGTCTTTTATCATCAAATCTTCTCAAGCATCAAATGCAAAATAGAGTAATTCAGAGTATTGTACAAAATGATGACTTTATTCTTCAAACCTCGCCTCCTATCCAAGTTGGTATTAGTTTTCAGTATTACTACGTCTGCCAAATAAATTTTTTATTTCCTATATATTCAACATGTTCTTATGACAGCATCCATCATGACTTTTTGCTGTGGCTTAAATCCAGCAAGAAAATGAGTTTTTTAATATCTTTAATCATGTAATGCTATTACACAGTGGCTCAATACCACACGGACAAAATAAAACTGTTGTGCTCTATTTGGAAATGCAGTAAAACTGATTTGCTGTGTAATATTTTACGTATCATTTTATTTCTCAAACTTTAGGACCACTAATTCAGAACATTTTGATCTTTAGGTGTTTTTAAATCTTCAGATTAATAGACTGACTCAACAAGATCCAATTCAGTGATCAGAACTACTTCAAGTGAGTATAGTAGCAGTTAAAATGCTTATCATCCCAATTAATTTGTATTACAGCCATACTGCTGGATATTACTAATTGATTTATATACCCTCCTTTCTATACCCATTTACAATGACAATTATGAACTCCATCACATATGTTTAAATGGGTTACATTAGAATAATATCTAGAAACTAGACTGCTGAGCTTAAAATCTTTAAGAACAGGTGAATTCTTCAATAATGGGTTCGCTATCAACCCACTACAAATGGCCTATAACCTTTAAGGTGGTACCTGGTACTAGTATTTCACTTTTCATGGGCAGTTTGGGGTTGACTCCAATGATGAGCTCCACCGCTCTTTTTAATTGTTTTTAAAATTGCGTATTATATGCAGCAATAAACACAAATTAGTATTATACCATCCACAGCTTTCTGCAAGGCATGGTTTCTATAAACAAGTTAAAATGCATACATCTGTAAATAATAAGTATAAGTATGCTGAATTTAATGAATAAGGGTACTAAAAGAAATTGAACAGTGGGGGACCAGCAATTAGAGTAACTGCCCATTTTATTAAAAATGTATTGTTTCCAGCTTTTGCATTAGAAGGCTTTTATTGCTCTGCTAATTCTAAGTTTTGATTTCCTTAGAAAAGGAGGTCTAACTCCTTATTTTCCTTGACAGCCCCCTGTCACACAGCCACTCACCTTTTCACAAGGCAACGGGTAACTGTGAAGCTTTATATCTCATTGCTCGGGATTTCACTCTCAGGCCCTCAATGCAGACATGCTTTGGTGTTAAACCACCCAGAGGTACAATTCCATGCCACAATGGAGCT
>NW_009915208.1:4467-14046 GCF_000696875.1 Nestor notabilis | reverse complement strand
TGAACCAGCAAACCCCAGGCAGCCACCCCCTGGCCTTTCCCAGAGGTTACCAACCCTCCAGTGCAGCGGGCAGAAAAGCACGTATCCAGCTTCCCAGCCATGCCACTGTGAAACAGGGCCATTTGCTGAAGCTGGCAAGGCTTGGGGCCATGAAATAGAGCCGTGATTTCCTCCTGCAGTGCAGCAGCAGCCTCCTGCAGAGGACAGGGCAGTACATACACTGGGAGAAGCAAAGGCAGATTCTTAAACCAAGCAGGTATCCCAGTACACATCTCCCATGCCCTTAACGCTACTGCAGGGAACTTCTGGGGTACCTCTGCTTGTATATAGATGTTTTCATGTCCACATAGCTTACTACTTGAGTAAGCGTCAAAACTAACCTTTATATTAGCCTAGCTGCATCTACATTGCTGTACTGCTGCAACTGTGGGGGTATAATTAAAACAATACATTATTTCCATTTAGACGTGACAACAGGAAAAAACGGCTTTCAACACTTGAGCTTATCTGCGACTAGAAGGGCAGTCAAACCAAAACTTAACCCTTCTGACATGCTCCAGCATACATACGTGTGCAACATCTGAGACCAAAACAGGGACAAACGCTGTCCTCTAACTCCTCACCATGCCAGACCAGGACAGCGCATTACTAAGAGCAGCTCATCTCAGTGTTTCTGATGCTAATGTAGGAAATTCAAGTTTATGGAATATTTAAGAACTAAGCATCACCGATATCTTCTGAGGGGGCAAATAAAATATACAGTTTAGCAAGCTGTAATGCTCGCCTGAGTAGAATTTCCATACTTCTGAATTGAATACCTGCCAGACAAAAGATGATAACACAGTGGGGAAGGTACTATGAAAAACTGACACACCTCTGGATTTTCTCTCCTTGTAATTCAGAGTCCTTGTCATTGAGTTTACATAAATGTTTTATTTTTTTAATAGGTGCATTTGTTTCCACCGGTGCAGTCAACCTGGCAAACATTCCTCTGCCCCTTTCACAATAGGAGCAGCAGAAGCTAGAAGCTGAGAAGGAGTCTGGTGTCCTAAAGCCAAGCAACAGCAACACTGTGACTGTGGCTCACAGCACATCTCCGCTCCCTGCCTAGAAGCCCAAAGATCAATAAAGTACAACATTCACAAGAGACTGGAGACAGGATGAGTACTGTGATTGCAGAGCACATTTGCTGATATTCTGTTCTCCTATTCTCTACCTGCAGTGGATTTTCTTATTAAACCCTCAGAGTGAGGAATGATGATAATTTTACCTGTATGTTGTCCGTCAGTACACTCTAGGCAGACACATATGTGCTAGCAAGTACTTCCTATTCACCTGGTCTTATTCAATCCCTACTTCATCAGTGACTTGGTTGTTTTTTTTCCCCCAGCAACAACTGACTGCAATATTCAAGCCTTACAAACAAGGAAAACGTCAACTGTATTTTATACAGAATATGGCAAAAAAGGAACTGCTTTATTTCCCAAGAACTGGACAAGCAACATTCAGTCCTGACACCCGATGTCGCAAGAAACTTAAAGAAAAGCTTATGCTTGAAAAAACAAAGCAACTGTTTTCAAGTGAGATTCAATTCCAGATGATCTACTACTAAAGCTACCGTGCTTTAGAAATTTTAAAATGTCTGTATCATGGTTATCCAGTATTACACATATGCATATAAGTGTGTTCCACAAAACAGTGTCCATTTTAAGGAATTTGTAAAATATAATCCCATGGGGTTCTTAGTTAGAAATCGCTTTAAGTTTCTTAGTATTTGCACAAGTCTGACAACTGTACAGCAGCATATAATTGCCCAACACTGTAATTTACCTAGATAAGCTTTCCACAGAGTATGTTTGGTATGCTTTCCTTTATTCCCCTTTCTAAGGTCTGATCCTGTCTTGTCTCATTAAATGGACCTCCTGGAAACTTTGGGAAATTTCCACACTTTAGCCCACCAGATGTAACAAGTTTGTCATGCAAAGATGACAATCTATAATAATTAGAAAGAGTTCATCTCTGTGAACTCAAGAGATGCTCTCGAAGAAAACTCACCTCTGACCAATTTATGCTTGGACCAACCCCAATGGGCAATCCCAGTGCAGTGGGACACAGCATGTTTTGGAAAGCTCTCCCACCAGCGAGGCAGGAGGGACACCCTGCTGTTTGACGGCACCCCTGGCATCTGCAAACCAGTTCGCCTGATCACTGCCTTCTATTGTTTCCTGAGATAAGCAGGGCCCCAGTGAACAATTAAAGCTTTCAATAAATAATCTGTAAGCACATTCATTTGATTTACTGTTATTTGATACAGCAGTTAGTTTCAATGGGGCAGTTACTATTGATCACGAAGTACTACAGACAAACATGAAACACTTCCAGAACTCCATGGATTATTACTCTTTATCTGCCACTCATCTGCGTTACTTGTAATGGTTGTGAAATTTAAAATCAATAACAACAATTAGCGTTCTGTAATACTCGCAGGAATGAATCATGTGAAACACGCTTTGTTACAAAAATGAAAGGCTGGAGAGCTGGCAAACATAAGTCTTTTGCAAGTAGGAAACTCTAAAATAATTTATCCTGGTATTATAAGGCATCCAATAAAGGGCTAAAGAAAAATATAGGTATCTTAAATGCAAGCATACACACAACTGTAAAGGGTTTTGATAAGATTTCTGTAATAAATCAAAGAGATTTAGGAATACAACTTTCAACTAAGCTGGTGACAAAAAGGCAACAAAGTTTTCCTTAGAAAATTTCCATTGCAAGACCTACAATTTCATACTCGCTCCTTGACCTCTACAGGAGTTTTGGGATGGTAACAACTGCAGGATTTGCTCCTAGGTAGGAAACTGGACACAGGAAAAGGCCTGACTCCTCTTCCCTCTAGATTTTACTGAAGAGTCTATTGCCAAAAAAAAAAGAAGGCATCTAAATGTAAGAAATGAAAGCAAAGTGAAATCAATAGAGCTGGAAACTGATTGTAAAGGATTTATGTTGAAAAACACCTTTCTCTTAGCTTCAAAGTCATATAAATTAGTTGTGACTCTAACGAAATGCATGGAAATACAAGTATTTTGAGATCTTTGTTAGAGTAATAATTCTAGATAACTAAAATGCAAAGCAATAAGAGAAATGTTTTATCATTAAACTGTAACCAGAGCTCCATGTGAAATCATCCATTCAGAAGACTTTGTTTTTCATCAATTATTTGTTATTTATCTGATGTAAATATAAGAAGTCCTAATTAAAATGTATGACTCCTCATGCAGCTTCTTGTCATTAAGACCAATGAAAGCATTCTGAAGACCATAATGAAATAATTATGTTTGCCTTTAAGAATCCTCTTCAACAACACATGGCAGTACTACACTAAATTAAAACATCAGGAACTAAATTTCTCTTGCATCTATTTCCATTTTCACTAATTATACCCCCGAGCTTCGCAATAGACCAGGCCCTAAAATTCTTTTGAAGCTGAAACAGCCTAAGGAACAGCAGCCTTTTCATAGTAATGGACTTTGATGAAGAAACAAAGGTAATGCAGCCCTGGAAGCATTAATATTTCAAATAGAGTTATCATGTGAAAATATGTGTTTATTTGAAAAACGGGGAAAAGATTGTCGGCGAAGAGCCAAATATGTGTTCCAGAGAAACCGATACTCTGATTTAATCTCATTTAATCGCGTCATTCTTCCTCACCTCTTTTCGTCAGAGTAAATTCTTGTTCTTGCACAGAAATTAAGGTTAGCAAAAGCAAAACACAGTGTCACTGGGCAGTATCAATGTATCATGCTGTAACCAAGCTCCGCTTTCACATGCTGGTAAAGGTGAAAACAGGCCCTGTGAACAATTGCAGTGTTCATACCAGACTCCATTTCAGGGAGAGGGGCACAGCTAGCTATTTTCCCAAACCACTTCCAGACATGCAGTGCTTCCTAGCACACAGCTCGTGCTTCAACCATGAAGTCTTGCAGGACCTCTCCAAAACACGGAGAAAGGAAAGGATTCGGATAAGGGGGGCAGGAAAAAAAAACCCACCACAGAAGGATATGAGTCAGCTCTGACTTCTTGCAGGCAGCCAAAGGCTTCCTTTTGAAACTTTGGAGGGATCATGGATCCTCCTTGGCATGGTCTCAGAGAAGTGAATGTGGCAACACACGCAAACCTAACCTGCGTAGCATGCAATGACATGTGCAACTAGAAAAACACAGCCAGAATGAGCTCTCTAACAGGAGAGAGAAAGGCTGAGGTTCACTGGGGATGAGGACTTGGGAGAAGCATATTCCTCTGTTAGCTCCTTCATCAAAGACACTTTGAACAAATATCTGAAAGACACAGGAGATTTGCCATTTGTTCTGCATTCTACATCTTAATGTTCAAAGTCTGGGGTGAAAACAGAAGGATCTTTAAGAAAGATTGGTCTCCAAGACTTTCCAGCCAGCCACTAAGGAGGATTTGACATATAGCCTGATCCAATAACTAATAAAATGTCTTCCCCAAGTGAATGAAAAGAGGAAACCCAAACAGCAAAGCAATGCAAAGGAATACTCTGAAAGATAAGCGGGAAGAAAAACCTCCTCAGACCAAAAGTTGAGAGACGGAAGTATGAACAACTGCTTAAAAACAACCAACCTTCCCCTCAGGACCTTATCTTAACAATGAGAAAGGTCACACATGCCTGAGTTTTTTAGCCAGCCCTTTGACTTGTGCCCCAAGCCAAAAATGCATATTGGTGGATCAGTGCTCTTTGCTAGGAAGGGAAGGTTTGTAAAGGAGAGAATCAACGTTTGGGGGCACAGACATTTCCCTGCGCCTGAACCAGGGTCCTGGGGAAAGCATTTATCTGCGAAATCAGCTACGTCGGTGGCTGCAGCCCTTGCCAAAGGAAGGTTTGGGCAGGTATCGCCAGATGGCACTGTGACACAGTTTTCCAGCTCCTTTTCCTTGGTGTGCGAGTGAATGTTCAGTCTTGGAAAGACAGGCAACGCTGGTCTTCATGGTGGGATTTTGGGTACAAGGTGCAGAATTCAAGAGGCACTCGGCAGACCCAGAGAGGAGAGCAGCAGAGGAGCCCGCCCCCTGTCCCGGACTCTGTCAGGATACAGTCCCTGAGCAACAGCGCTGGGGGCATGAGGCTTTGAGACCCCTGAAAGCCAGGGTACAGCTGCAGTGTGCCTCAACTCTATCCCAGAACAGGATTTGCAAGCAAGTGAAATATTTCAAGCAACTCAGATGCTGTAACCTCCATGTATCACACAGAGACCTGGGAATCCTCGTGGTATTGGTCATCAGCTGGAAGAGGGGTGATTCTGATACAAGACTGGAAAGATGACAATGAAGTCTTGTAGGAAGAGAGGAGACACACACCTCTAGGTGATGTGCTGCTGTGCAGCAAGCTTGGCAGAAAAGAGCACTGGAGGGGTGTAATGGCCATTTCAGAAACTCACCTCAAGCTGCGTTCAGATTTAAAAATCACAAGATTTGAGATATTTTTTTATTACTTGACTGTTGTTTGGATTTTTTGTGTGTGTGTTTGCATGTTTTGTGGTTTTTTTAATTATTATTATTTAATTTTATTTTAATGGAACCATTCTTCTCACTGTTTGTATCTTACGGGCACAAACGGCTTTCTAGGATTGAAGCACCCACTGAAGGAATTCTGAGTTAAGTCAACCTGTGGTACTTTTCTCTGATTGGTGCAACACTGGCAACATGTTTAATTGCTCCACACCTCTGCTATGTATCTTTAAAAGGAGAATGATCCTTCTTTATTGCTAAGAAGAAAAGTTGCATGTTCATGGTGCTGAATACTCAGCACAATGGCATGAGCTTTTACTGGTATTTCATAAAAGTACTGGTGCATGCATACACAACAGGCTCACTCACACAACCACTCCGTATCTGAAACTTATTAAAATCCAGGGTGGAGGGTTGAGTGTATTTAAGTGCTTCGCTAGATAAGGCTCTAAAAGACAAAAATATACTTAATTTGTCATTTTATTGTTCAAAGAGCCTTGCTAAAAATACAGTGTGAGCCCAGAGAAAAATATTATGGTTCAATGGAAAGAGATCCTCCAAACCACTAAAAGAAACTCAGCTGTACTAAAAAAACCTCTTTGTTGCCAGACATTTCTCTGCTCTTTTTCTTAAGGGATGCACTTAGACGGTAAAATGTAAGTCACTGAAAGTGCATAAAATGGAAATTCCTCCAAACTATGGATGGACTGTAACACCATGCCCTTAGTGGTGAAGATCCAGAACACACTGAGAAGTTATAAATACTCATTCAAGCTTTAACCTGTTAAACCTATACAAGTGTCACTTGCATGTGTATATTTAACTTAACATATTTTTGCAATATTCAGTTTATATATGGTATAAGCATGGGAAAGAAAAATCACCTTGTCCGAGGGGAACAGAAGGTGTATTATACACTCTGTGTCCAAGATTCTTTACATAGAACTTGCTGGATTATATTTCCATCTCTCTTAACAACAGTACTTGAAGAAACTGTAAGACTCAAACAGGATGCTAAAAGAAAGTGGGGTCAGTTATATAAGGGCTGGCATTAGTTTGCTAAAAAGCTTTTTTCCTACCCACTCCTAAATAAAGGGACAAAGAAGTGAACATTGTGGGAATGTGTTTCCAAACCACATGATATCCTTATCAGATTGTCATGTACAAGGGAGGTTCTCACAGAGGGACCCCATGCTGGTGAGCTGCTGTGAGCTGCCCCGTCATATGATGCAAGTTCTCCGCTCCTATTCAGATCACTTAAATGAGCTGAAGGAAGCTAAATTTTCACCTCTTCCCTCCTCCCCAAAATAAGCAAAATGCACAGTGACCACAGTCATGTTAATCTGCTGCCACGGGGAATCAATCCTGAGCAGCTGCTAATGATGAGAGAGTATATGAAGAGATAATCTAGCTATTAAAATCTATACCACAAGTTTGAAACTGACTCAGATAAATATGCGATGAGTGGACTTTAATGCAAGGAAGCAAACTGAGAATCAGGGAAGTCTGTGAGTCAGATAAAATATACGGACTTGGCTGACTTGTAAATTTATAGAAAGAGTAATACGTTTTTATAAACAAGTCCTACTTTGTCTTATAAGTGTCTCTATTTCCACTGTTAATGTTCTGAACTCTGTCATTTAATTACTTTTTCATAAAGTTTGGGGAACGTGGGGGATGTCCTTTAAAAGCTTTTAATATTAAATGAAAGTTCTAAATAGCATTTGGCCATTTCACTACGTTGCCTGTTCTTAAAAGTGCTGAGGGAGCTCCTAGATGCTCAGCATATTTGGAAATGAAGCCATGAAATGTGGATTTAGGATGCTAACTTTAGGCTACTGTTTCTGACATTCTTAACTTTTGAAACATATTTGCTTATGCAGGGACAGATAATAAAATCCCAGACCTTAGATTATTTTTAAAGAGACAATTTAAACCCCATGTTTTTGGTTGAAAGCTGTTTACTGATTACAATTAAGAGGAACAGCTAAGATTACTGTGACTGAAAAACTGCACAGAAGAATCATTTCCACATGATACCAGTTTGTTTGTTTTGTACCTAGAATATGGTTCTCATAAAAAGGCAGCAGCAGATGAAAGACATTACTCGTGGTTTGCCTGCTAGAAAACCCAGCTTTGCTGCCCTCCTGCCTATTACCGTTTCTTGCAGTACAGAGAAAATGATTATTCTGTTACTTTAGAATAGTTTTGAGCATTTTGTGGCTTGTATTTTCATGGTTCCATTTGGTTTGAAAGGGCTTGGATTTCAGCAAGAAGTGGCATGGGTCACAGTGCATGGGGACAGACTTCATGCACGTGAGCAAAGGTCAGAATCAATCATAGCTTTGTATTTCCAGGCCTATTACTTTTGGCAGTTTTCCCTGCCAGAAGGGGCTAAAATATTTGCTTCCCAAAAGGACTAAATATCAATAGGGGGCAGGAATATAATCAGCTTCTCAACCACGCAGCAATGAGAAATGAGGGAAACAGATCTCCTCCTTGCCGTAGCCACTAAGCCATCTAAATATTAGATGCAACATTTTCAGCAAAAAGTTGAAAGATTTCACAGCACAGTGACTTGAGAAGGACAATAGGCCTATTTAGGCAATTATATTATGCAGGCTTTGTTATTAGGCAGCCCTGCTCAGTCCCAGAAAGTCTGGATAATCAAAAGTGTCCAAGTACAGGAAGGGGAAAAGTACAACCCCACCCTCCCACACAGCCGCTGCCAGGACCTCTGGATTTGAAGGGTAAAGTCTATTTACCGAAGCTCCTTGGCCATTTTATACATCAACTGATATCCTTCCTCATGGGGCTGCACGCTACAGCCTAGCAAAGCTCTGGAAAGCCTTCTGAAACCACAGCTAGTTTGGCCCCAGCCGCCCACCCCTGTACATTTGCTGCTTGGAGGCTGCTGCCAGCCCCCTAGGCAGAAACTGTGAGGGGGAGAGGGATGCTCCCCCTTACTCGCACGCATACCAGCACCGGTCCCCACGGCCAAACAGATCTCGAAACTCATCGTAGCTGTGCTCTGCTTTTGAGGTCTCAATAGGATGGGGCACGGTGCAGCCGGCCGTGGCAGACAGCAGTCCTGAGCACAATGTCCTTTTCACAACCCCTCTCCCAAATCGAAATGCTGGCTGTGTAACACAGCCGCACTTCATCGCCTGAGTGAAGGGCGGTATATAAATTAGACCTGAGCAGAAACAGTCACTTGGGATGTTTAGGGGAGGTGGAAGCATAATCGCCAACCGCGGCACCTCTCTCCCTGTAGGGCCCAGTGCAGGCATGACACACACATGGTTAACGAAGACAGCTCAGCAGTAAGCAGGGATTTAACTGGATGTGAGGATAACTAACTTCACTGTCTGAAACATTATCTCTCTCTTTCAACTCCTTAACTTCACCGTAACCCTCTTCAAGGCAAGCAGCACCACAACAGCCTGGCTTTGTTTTGACAAGTTGCACCTTTGGTGCACAGACTCATTAGGCAAGCAGGGAGTCACCCAAAGATACATTGCTTTTCCTCCATGCTTACCCACCTGGACTTCACCAGCAAACACCTCTCATCATTTTTGCCTGCCAGAGTTTTTGACAGCGGTGCGTGTGCATTAGGGTTTTCCTGTGCCAGCAGCAGTTTTTCTGATATAGGCTGACTGTATGAGGGCCTACATAGAGAATAGTTGTTCTCATTTCAATTAATTTGGAAGAAAACCATCCCTATGCATTAATGAAGGGGATCAGAAACAAACTCTTTTCATCACATATTTCATGGCATTAAGCTACGAGTATAAAAATTTAAACAAAGACTGTGTCCCTGAGCAAATCAGTCCTAGTGATTCAGCTGTAAAGTTTATAGATGAACTTTAAAGAAAATAACCTGGTTCAAGCAGATCTTGCCTTCTGGGCACTAGCAAACACACCTGCAGCAATCTGATACTTGGGAATGCAGATTACAAGTTCTTCACTTCAAATTGTTTGTTTTTAAATTCAGAAAGATGAAAGCAAATAAAGTAGTGAGCTTTTTTTCTGTTGAGCACAGATGTTTCCAGT
>NW_009915208.1:0-4436 GCF_000696875.1 Nestor notabilis | reverse complement strand
GGGAAAGAGAACCTGACCCAAACTTTGCAATAATCCAGAATTCAGAAGGAAAACGCACGCCTTCTAGAGTCATTCTTCACGAACTTTCTGAAAGTTAATACCTGCTAGATCCTCTCCAGGCAAACACTTCCCACCAAACTGAAATAAGAACTGCATACTGTGCAAGTCTTGACATCCTATTATGTTCTGCTGCCATATCCATAACTTTTGCATTCATCAAATTTCTTATTCTTCTAAGCCTAACAACATGTGGTAGGGCAGTAGTTTTCTACTTGATATAATTAGCTGAAACACTACATGCTGCCAAACAAACTTACTCTTGTTGTGGGCCTGCTGATTTGTTGTTTTGGTTTTTTTTTTTTTTTTTTTTTTTTTCCCTGTTTAATTAATGAAGACTAATGAAGATTTTTTTTAATAGGCTTTTCCAAGGCCAAATCACCATTCCTTGCAGGTCCTCTCTCACGGCCTGTCCTGTTCCCACTTCAGCAGTATTCAGTTAGCTCATGTTTCACCAAAAGTTCCTAGTTTTCTCTCAGTATCTGTTGTTGCTGCACTATGACGGAGTGGGAAAGTCTACCTTACTTAAAAAAAAAAAAGAAGTCTAAATTACTTATTCTTGCAATCTTTACTATTTTGTTGTCATAAGAACTATTTTTGCCTAATGTGATTACTGACCTGATTTTTATCTTATGAGAAAAGGCATGAGAATGACTCATGATTGAAAGCATAGTGTCTGTTCTACTCTCATTTCTGAATCCATACATTTCTTTGCAAATAAATAATTTCCTTTTAAATCCACAATATCTAATATCACATAAAACATAAAGATACACAAGCACAAAGTCGGATATTTCTGTGTGTGCTCGTAACACATCTTGCAATATACAGTGGCTAACATTTGCGTTGCAAACCCGTAGCAGGTTTTTCCTCCCACAGGCGATAGATAAAAAAATACCACACAAGTTAAGGTCATGTGTGTGTTGTGCCTTACCCTCTATTTTTACTTTGCAGACCCTTGTGGACTAGCAAATTCGTGATGCTGCAGGAGTGTGCTTGACTAGTGAATCGTAATGAGATTAACATACTGAAGATGTGCTGAAGTTGGAGTCCTACAGCATTCCACCCTAACCCCTGCAATTGCCAATTCTGCCAGCATTTCATCTGAAACCCTGATGCTGTCTGGTATTGTTACTGGCCTGTTCAGAGTCTGCATTATCCATGTATTATTCCCTCAACAACCATTTACCTTTTACTCTACCATCACGTCTCTATCAAAGCAATATTTCTAAGGCCTAAAGCAATGGCTGCAGGTGTCCTGCTTTTATGGCAGAGCCAAAAATAAAACAACAAACTAGACCAAAAAACCTATCTGTTACATGTCTAACAATTTCAAAAGTTGGCTACGATTACTCTGAATTAAATTACAGAAGTCTTCATAAAAATAGAGAATCGGGAAACACTCCAGTTAATATTAACATTGCTATCTTTGTATTTACAAGCACTGGAGCAACCTTTAAACCATTAAAAGTTTTCTGCACCACAAAAACTCTGGTTTTGTCATTATTTTTATGAGATGCAAGATAAAATCTTATATGCTGAATTTTAGTGTTTTATATTCCACTTACATGAATTCACCCATACACATGAAGTGCTTACACTTTCTTCAAAATTAAAACCAAAGCTTTTTCTAGAAATCAAAGAGAATTATTCATTGGGACCTTAACTAAACTGCTTTTCCACATTTCTATACCATTAACTTTCACAGTTCAAATTACAGCCAATGTATTATGATTCAGGTTTCGGCCTGATTTTAAATTCCCATGCAATGAAGATTAATCCTATTGCTTACAAAGTTACGAGACTGAATTCCTGAATGCATTTTCCTGTATTTTTTATTTACTCTTGTTAATATGAGTTCTTTGATTAGCTAAACTTTGCTGTTATCAACACTTGTCTCTTATCACAGGCCCTAGGCAAATGACATATTTACCACTCATTCCATTCTGATAAGGGTAATCCTGTGTTTAACTTGCCCAAGAACAAGCACTGTATATTTTGTTTTTTAGAATCCTGCTTCTAGGTATTAACAACATACAAGAGAATGAGCAGGACGTTTTTAAGCCAAAAGTTATTTAAAGAACATTTTGCGAATGTAAGCTTTTTAAACAACAGCATATGCCTCCTACTCCAGGAAAGTTCATTTAATTCCAAGTTCCGCTGTATCACCACTGAAGTTATAGTAAAGTTTAAACTATGGAAGGAGGAAAATGCCTTTTCAGCAAAACATCTCTTTGGGGCTTTTTTTGTTTCCCCTAACTGAAGGTCTCCCATAGCTAGAAACATTATTTTGCAGTAAAAGCTTTGTTTTGTGTCTTCTTTGAAGCATTTTGAAAACAGCGCGAAGAAAATAAACATCCCATGCTGAACTTCACAGCTCATTTTAGCTGTAAAGACATCAAAACATTTGCTGCGTTGTAGGCTGGTAGTCACTGATTTTTACAATTCTGTTTTCATTACTCAACCCACACAAACGTCATATGGTGACTGAAAACTTTTGAGCACAGTGAAAAACACACTTTCAAGAAACATATTTTCAATTCCGCCCTCCACCCCTTTGAAATAAAACCGTATTGAAGGAAGAACTATTCTAATTCCTAGGTAACTTTTTAACATCCCACAAAACAGAAATCTCAAACGGAATTATACAGTTAATGGCGTACTGAAGTGCCTGAGAGTGTGCTAAAAACATTTTGATAGATAGCCAAGTCATTTATCTACATCACCGTCAGAGCAGTGAAGCATCCTGCAAGCTTTTATAAGCTGTGTAAGTTGATGCTTTCTGGCACTTTTTGTCATTTCTCAAACTTTAAACAGTGGTGATAAAATAGTGCCATTGTTTACCATCTATGTACTTCAGCAACAAACAAAACCCTATAACTCTACATTTTCAGAAGTGTCCTGCCACTAACTCTCCCTCCTCCGTTACCAGTGCAACGCTGACTGAATCTCAAGGTATAGAAATAATTGATGGTTAAACTCAAAGGGTGCTCACAGTAAGTAGTTTTCTAGCAAAACAGCAACTTCTTAGAGCAACAAAGTGAAGAAGAAAGGTGGCAGCAAGGTCAGTACAAAGAAATATTGCCTTTTCTTAGGAAACTTAAAACTACTGTCTGATTTTTGGAATGGCATCTACCCAATGCAATTCCATGCCTTTGCAAGAACTGTACAGAGCAGTATTTTAATTACTTGGCTGCTCTGCTAAAATGCACTTTAGACAATATGCATCTAGATTATCCGAAGTGCAATAAAATTAGATTAAGGAGGCAAAGAAAAAAACTACCACAGAGATGTTATGTAAATTTGTCCTTCACTGGTTGGAGTTTTGCAAGTTATTTGCTGTATTACATTATAATTTTATGTGTTCCTGCTTGGCTCCACAACTGTTGTTAGGATTAATATGCTACATGAGAAGGGATAAACAGAAAGCAGTCTGGTGCTTCTTTTCTTGACAAAAGGAGAAAAAGAGCTTGCAAACCACATTTTGCACAAAACCTCCCTCCCCCCATTACCCCTGTGCTTAATTAAAAATATTTATGTTTCGAACACACAATAATAATAATAATAACAACAACAATAATAACAGAAGCTTTAAATTGGAAAAATAACAGTTGGGACCTACATTGAGCACTGTGTCGGTGTTGCCACTCTGTTTGTGCCAATCCACTGAAGCATGCTTTGAGAGCCTTCTCCTGGAGCATGCAGGAAGACGGACTCGCAGTGTAGAAATCCAGCATCTGAGCAGGGCTCACTGCTAGAACATCCATACAGTCAAACATGATTCCCCGTGCACAGAATGCCTGCAAAAGTGCTTTCCTCTAGGTGTAGAGGAAAATGGCACATAAAAGTACACCCAACTCCATCAAACTCTGCCCCTTTTTTGGCACGTAGGCTGTTGGTCTTTTTCCCAGACCAGAATCATGAATTATGACAGACAACACAGCTAAAAGCCTGTAATTGATCCAAATGATCATTTACCATTTTCCAGACTGCCCTTTTTCCCCCCCAGCCAATCCAGCAAGATGGGGGGAAGCAAGCGGCATTCCAAGTTTTAGTTACTACGAATTTCCCCCCAAAATCTCTTTAGACTCAGTCCTACTCCTCAGGCGCTCGCCGGGTGCGTGCCGAGTCCCGCGTTGTGCCGATCACCGGCCTCCCCAGGATAAAACAGCTCCGGTAGGGACTCGGGATCCCCCTCGGCTGTGAATAGATGCTTCTGCCTCTGAACAGCTCACTTCCTACTACTTGTGTCACAGGGAATGAAAGATTGAATTGCCTAATATATGCGAGTGAACTTTCCGTGAACCCTTCCCAGGCTGCTAACCTTCAAATGACCCAAGCGGTCTGACATCACCAGCTCCCAGGATTCTCACACGCCT
>NW_009915207.1:0-6714 GCF_000696875.1 Nestor notabilis | reverse complement strand
ACTGGTCTCCAACTGGACATTGAGTCATTGATCACAACTCTATATGTGGCCATCCAGCCAATTCTTTATCCAGTAAGTGGTCCATCTGTCAAACTGATGTCTCTCCAATTTAGGGACAAGAATGCTGTGTGGGACAGTGTCGATCGCTTTGCACAAGTCCAGGTAAGTGACGTCAACTGCTCTGTTGCTGTCCATCAGTTCCGTAAATGCTTTCCTATAAATACAGGATCTGAAGCTCAGGTCCACAAAAGTATTCAGAAGCAGCAAAAAAAAAAAAAAAAAAAGAAAATCTGTTTGGATTTGGCCCGTATCGTCTTTTAAGCTGCTTTATATTTTATGAGTGGTAATGAGTAGACTCAAAGCTGATAGGAAAATTCAGGTACTTTCCTGCTATTTTTTTTCACTCAGTTAGATCACTTTCTAGTCTCCTGTATATAGGAGGCATAGAGATAGGGACAACAATGAGGGGAACTGAAGGGACATGTGAGTAGTGCGTACTATTCAGTAGCAATCTACGTGTTTCAGGAAAATTCAGTGGTCTTTAATGGATAGCATAGTACAACCCTGAGCAAATTCAGTATATCCTAAAATATTGGTAATGTTAAGGGCCAGAGAGAGAATGTTCTCTGCCCAACTCCTTAAACTAAAACAAAAGCAGTTAAACAATTTGGAATAATAGGTTAGTTTTTAAGAGTTAATAGAAGCAAAGGACAACACTAGACAAAGGAAACATTAACCAAGCATCCCTGAAAACGCTTTTAATTGTATATGACTGCTTAGTGTCAAAGACTATGGATAGGACAGTTTAAGCAGTAGCTAAGGTTTGTAATTAAATTATATGTTCCAGCAATAAGGACCGACTCTTCTTTGAAAAAAAACAGAGGCAAGAGTTGTAAGAAATGAGTCAGTCATTAGTTAACGCTTTCAAATTGTGCACACAGTTGCAGGAAAGGAATTTACAATGCCAAGCAAGGTACCCTTGTTGGGATCCACTGCAAATAGCATGCTGAACCAGTTAATAGTATCACTCAACTCTGCACCAGAAATGTGTATTTAAAAGTGACCTCTTGCACAAGATATTACATTTTTGTGAAATAAATTTTAGAGACTGACACTAATTTGAATCCTTAGATATTAAAATATTTTTCCTATTAAAAACACAGGTAAAGAATAAGGTAACATTGTGAAGTTACATACAGTTTTCTGATCCAGAACATGCACAGTCAAATGGAGACATGTGATTTAGTTCCATTTCAGGAAGTTTGAATCCACAGTCCTCAGAAGAACAAGAAGAACTGCATATTAGCCTGATATCCATTGTGAACACATGCCTTTCCCTGTAGTATGCACTTTTATGTACGTGGATGTTTGCATGTAAATGAAGTTTCATCTCCACTTTTTTAATAAATAGAGAACTCTTTCCTGATCTAATGTATTTTGGACATTTCTGTAGGTAATTACTTTTTAGACTCTTCAGACTCTATTAAGTTGTTTGAGTGAAGTTTCCATTACTGTGTTTGGCTAGAACTGAAAACCAGCCTTGTTTGGCTTCTGCATTGAACAGGAGCATTCCTGAGGAATCTGTAAAATGTTTGTGTATTGACACTGTGATTTTCAAGTTTTCAAGAATATAATGTTTCTCTTAGATATTAAGAACGAAAATTATAATTAGAAGGGTTTTATTGTGAAAAAAAGGAAATGTTATAGCAAAAGGACCTAGAAGTAGAACTTCCAGAAAAAAAGATGATTTTCTGAAAGAGAGAAGGAAACAATATTTCATATCAAAAACAAACAAAAAAACTTGCCAATGTATTAAGAGTCTTTAGTAAAGAGAAGCTGTAGATTTATGCTGTTTCCATGTGTGCTGGTTTTGATTAAGATAGAGTCAATTTTTTTTCACGGTATCTAATATGGAGCTATGTTTGGATTTGTGCTGAAAACAGTATTGATCATACAGAAATGTTTTTACCACTGCTGAGCAGTGCTTACACAGAGTCAAGGCTTTTTTCTGCTTCTTGCACCACCCCACCAGTGAGTAGGCTGGTGGTGCACAAGGAGTTGGGAGGAGATACAGCCCAGACAGTTGACCCCAGCTGACCAAAGAGATATCCCATAGCATATGATGTCATGCTCAGCATATAAAGTTGGAAGAAGAAGGAAGTGCAGGATGTTTGGAGTCATGGTGATTATCTTCCCAAGTAACCATTATTTATGATGGATCCCTGCTTTCCTGGAGATGGCTGAACACCTGGTGAATAGTGAATTAATTACTTATTTTGCTCTGCTTGTGTGTGTGGCTTTTGCTTTACCTATTAAATTGTCTTTATCTCAAGCCATCATTTTTTTCACTTTTACCCTTCTAATTCACTCCCAGAGTGGGGGACTGAGTGGCTGCATGGTGCTTAGTTGCCAACTGGAGTTAAACCAAAACACTGTGGCAGACAAAGGAAGCAAAACCTGTAAAGCCTAGAGCAGGCTGAAGAACTAGAGAATGTCAAAAAACTTGTAAGTCAAACTTGACTGAATAATGTAGTTTCCAAAAAGGCCGCCTCTATTACTCTTTCATTTAATTTTTTCCACAGTCTAGCAATAACCATCATTCAAGTGCCAAACATAATGTGTCTACTGAAATTATAATGTAAGAATTATGCACAATAGGGATTCACAACCTATTCTATTATGATGTATACTGCTGCTGTGAACATAAAAGACATTAAACTCAGTTGTGGAGAGAACACATCCACACAAAATTCCTTAGAGGAATTTTCACACTGATAAAGTCATAATTCTGGGAAGAAACTCTTTGAACAGAGGAGGACATAACTATTGTATGTTCAAGTTTTCCTGGAAGAAAACAGCACTGTTGAAATACTGATAAAGACACAATCCTTCATGCTGTTGTACTAGAAAAGATTAAAGGTAGGAACACCTTATACCCTTTCATGCATGTCCATTCTACCAACTGTCAGGTACAGTAATTTCCACAACCCCCCTACAGCTTGAATTACTAAACCCAACAAATTCAAAATAAGTATACAAAAATTGTATTTAAATAATATTGTCATACATCAGAACTCCCTCATGAAAATAATAAGCTATCTGAAAATCTATGCCAAAAGTCAGAAAGATAGATTAAAAAAAAAAAAAAAGTTTAGCTTTATTCCTTATCATATTTACTATAAATATTGTACTCAGTCTTACCCAGTTCTTCTGCAAACTGTAGAAAAAAGACGCAAAACCCACTATTCTCCTGGAAAAGTAAACACAGAAGACTTTACTTCGGTGGCAGTAAACAACTTATTGCTAAGGGCATCGTGACACACATGACAGTAATGAGAGAGCACATCTGGATACAGCTTGGACTTATCCTCAAAAACCACAATTGGGTCAAATCTAAATCAAATGCTAGGCCTTCTTGTCACGCTTACACTATTGTGGTCCTGAGCATGTTATGGAGGAAACAATTTATTTTCCAAATCTATTAGTATTTTCTTCTGCATTTTTGAAAACAGGAATAACTAAAACTTAAAAAAAGAAAAGAGACAAAAATTGTGTTTATTTACTTATTCTGGAATACAAATGGTTTCCCCTATATTTAAGTCTTACAATGCAGCCTGAAAATCTTATAATGATCATTATCCAAGTCTTACAAATGACAGACTTCAGTATAATAAATCGGTATCAATACTATATATAGTATTTAGACATACTTACTGAGAAGAATTAATAATTGCTACTTTCCCCCCTCCCCCAATGGATGATTTCTAACTGATGCATTACTGTTTACAGGTTAAATCCACAAGGAGAAAGTAAATCTTTATTTCATATTTTCATTTTAAAAATTTGGAGATTAGATGGTTTTATGAATATTTGCAAACATTTGGGCTATAAATGTCAACATTAATATTATGGCTATTAATAAAAAGCAAAAAGAAAGTGCATGTTATCCCAGTGGATGACATAAAAATATATTCTTACATAGTGGCAGACCATTCCTATTTATTAGGACTGTTAAAGAACATAAAAATTCTCAGATGAAACATAAAAATGCTCTTCTGTTGATATACATAATGGTATAGATGTACAATATATTGTATTATATATATGTTATTGTTACATTATACATACATATAGAGGCATACATGTGTAAATAATATGTAATAAGCTGCCATACATGCACATATTTAATGATATACGGCATCTATGCACAGTATAATTTTTGTTGTGTCTCTGATAACTTCATCATGTTTAAAAACATATTCTAAACATCTAATCTTTTGAAACTCTTCTTAGTAGACTATAAAACTACTTAAATGCAGGCAGCATTGACATTCCCTTAAAATGCTTCACTGGAATTAATCAGTGACTTTGGTTATCTGTGTTTCCTCAGTGCTAGATAAAATTCCTACCAGAGGTTGTTCATGTTCACTGGAAATCATTCACATTAAAGGTTCTTCTCTTTCTAAATGAAATGTCTCCTAAGAAATTGACATAATCTAGGTAAAGAGCATAGCACAACAGTGAGGGTATTCTCAGAGGGATCAATCTAATTATTTTAAATTAGTGGAACAAGCTGCTATTCAGAGGAAATACACAGCACAGGTACCCAAAGAAGTTGTTATTTATATAATTCTTGAGTTAAATATATAGTTTTTAGTTTGGAAAATATTTTTTTAAAATTTATATTTAGATAGGAAAAATGTCATGTATCACATTCTCTGAAAGAACTATTTAATGAAGCAAAAAAACCTGTGTGTCAGTGATGCCAGAGATTACAGGCAAAGCATCTGCCACTGTAATTTTCAAAGTTGGAACTGGCTGGGATAACCTTCAAATCTCCACATTCATTTTGTTGTTTTCTAGTCTATTAGAAGCACTGCATGTGGTGTGTAGGCTACAGTCTTTGCCACCTTTTATAATAGGTGTTTAGGGAAATTAGAATAAATGCTCCTAATGGAAATTTAAATGCCGCGTGTATCTTTCTGTGCTGTTGTATGCATTTCTGAAAGAAGTAGAATTAATCTAATGTTGAAATCCTGAAAATTTAACAAGGAATCAATACTGATACTATTGTGCTACAATATGTAAACAGGTTAACAATGTATGCCTGCACTGAAGACTGTATGACAAAAAAATAAGAGATGATCAGGACTGCAGGACACTTTCAAACTGCATCCATGATAAATTAAAAAAACCCCAACCCACTAATATATTTTTTTATATTCCTTAATGCAATTTTATTTTCTGTTCCTCATCTATTTTAAAGGACAGTCAGAATTTGTCTTTGTACTTTCCTTGTGCTTTTGAGGCCAACTTCTGATTTCCATCTACGCTCATGAAATTGCTTGCACAAACATCACACAAAGGAAGATAATTATTGTGATGATTGCATGATGTTGCAAGTAGAATGATATTTTTATACCTGCATAGAATGTATGGCAAAATACTGTATTTTGTTACCTCTGCTCTGCATGATACCTACCTTTTTTGTCTACTCCCTAGGTAAAAAAAAGGAAAAAAAAATCAAGAAAGGTATAGATTTAAGTTAATAGTGATTTTAAATTACGAGTTTTCATCTTTCTCACTTACTTAGGTGCTACAAGTATGATGTTCTTTGGATGCCATATTTGCACTCAAAACAAAAGTGTTCATGTACTCCATCAGAAAGTATTCTCAGTGGAACACCATTTTGTGCTCACACTGTCACAAATATACATTTTTCTGCAGCACTCAACATGTCTAACTTAAGAAGCTGTACCGTTTGAATGAAACCCTTTTGTGTGCAAGTATGTTGGGGAGCAGGGCATTTGTTAACAGGTGAATATACATGTTTTAAGAACATTATTGGTATGTATGCTTTAACGTTTATGTAAATTCAGGGGTAAAAGAACATGCTTTCTTAAAATATTTCAAGAAAATAAAAATACAGAAACAATTCTTCAGGATTATATTTAATATTAACACTTCTCAACTCCCACCTCAGTAAACATGCTTTGTAGAGCTGAACACTCTCATGAGATTAGTGGTTTTCATTTCTCTTGTCTAAGAACTGCTGCTTCCCTTCTGCCTTTCTTTTGCCTCTTGTCTGTACATGTGATATAAGTAGACATATCTGTATGTACCATAGTGTATATGCATGTATGTGACTTCTCCATATTACATAAGAGAATGAAAAAGAATAGATGTAACTCTCTATGGGTTTCTAAGAATTTGTGTTCATACTATCCTCAGGTCTTCAGTCTCTTTCACTCCTTACCAGGCAGCTCAATAAGGCAGCGATACAACCATTAAAGGGTCAGATATATGCCAAAGTTTTCAGAGGGAAATTCAGAAATATGAGAGTGTTTTGTCTGGAAAAATAGACTGTGAAAGCATTCAAGAAACTGATGGACTGGAAGTGCCTTGAAAAAAATATTGCTAACTACAGAATATTTGTATTTCAGTGCCTCAATCCCTATAAGCAGTAAAACATCCTTTCTGATACAGTTAGTTTCAACTCTATATAAATATCCAATAAACTATAAAAATGTAATGGTATTTGTATGATTTTTGAAATTAGGAAATGCTTTCAATTTCCAACTAACTGCTTCCAATTTTCAAAAAACTGTTTGATAAGGTACTAGCAGGTGTATGTAATTTTCCTATTTATACAAAATCTCTACTTGCAAGATACGGGAGGTGCCCCAGTCCTCTAATCATCCTCGTGGCCCTCCT
>NW_009915206.1:0-1337 GCF_000696875.1 Nestor notabilis | reverse complement strand
TATATATATAATTTTTTAAATATATGACTAGAGATCTCATATGTGAAATGCATCAAAGATACCTCCAGCTTCGTTAGGCCTGGGGTCATGAGGACATGGTTCTGCAACCTCTGCAACCTGCTGGAAGCAGGAGCCTATTCCTGGGGGGAAGTACAGTCACTTGCATGTCTTTACACCTTTCTCCTAGCGGGTGGCAGGTTCTCAGGCTTTGGTCCAGTGTGGTCACCTTTGACAGCGATGCCCGATGTGCGATGTCCCACTGCCACGTGGACATGTTGAGTCCCATGCGCTGCCCAGCAGCCTCTGGGGGAGGGACTTGCTGATTGTCTGGACTTCTTGTATTTCAAATGTCGATTACTACTGTCATTTTGGGGTGCTGTGCACAGAAACCCTGAGTGTCTCTGTCTTGACACCCAGAAGCAAAGCCATGGTGTGACTCCCAAGGCTTACCCACAGCTCGGTGTGAGAGTTAACTCCTTTGTAAGTAAAAGCAAAAGGGGAGAAAAAAGTAATGGGCAAAACCTGGTTCTATCTTGAGGTCGGTTTTGATGAGCATTTGAAATTTTCCTTTTGCTGGAGATCCTTCAGAAAGCATCATGTTCGATAGGCTCAGTTTGAAAGAACCCCTTGCTCAATGGCCAGCAGGCTGTCCCCAGGCTGGGTGACTGAAAGATCTTCAGCTTCAAGGAACTGTCTCTGACAAGTTACCCTTGTGGCTGCAGCAGCAGTTTTGGGTCCACGGGTCAGAAATCATACCTGGGGGTTGGGAAACCAGGAGTTCTGGCCTCCCTGGAAGTGCCAACACTGGCTGGTGCCTGGAAGCCACAGGAACCTGGCGCAGGAGCCATCCATCGCTGTGAGGGTGGAGTTAAGTTCCTTCACTATTGCCTGTGAAAATGGGATGATGCAAGAAATGTGCCAGTCTCGGAGTGACATGAGATGAAAAGTTTGTGCAGAACTTGGCAAAATGGGGCCTGACCACAAATAACCCCTGATCCCTGCCCTCGTCTGGGGTGTTCTGTAACAGGGTATGGAGCTGGAGAGATGCTTGTCCCAGAAAGTGGAAGAGCCACTAATGCCTCTCCCATGGAATGTTTGTGTTGAAAATGTTATGAGGAGGAACTAATAGTGTCTGGGGTGTTGGATGTGCCTGGAAGGACAAACTGCTAATTGCCTAGCAGTGAGCACAGCAATGCAGTCATGCTCCAGCAGAACAACCCGTCCCAGCAAGAAAATCATCAGGTGTGCAAAGTGCCAGCCTCGGAGCAGAAATGAGAGGTTGTGGAGGCTTTGCTGCAAGGCAGATCAGTGATGAACACAACTCTGCCATTAACCGG
>NW_009915205.1:641-19378 GCF_000696875.1 Nestor notabilis | reverse complement strand
ACCCTAACTATTCTATGATTCTATGTTGCCCTACTTGAAGCTCTCTGTGATAGCTGCCAAATGGTGTCCTCTTCAGTACATGGTTCTAGTGACCAAGAAGTTGGGTGACAGTGTAGAACAGTCACACCAATAGCTCACAAGTCTCAAACCAGAGCTGGGCTCAAGGTGAGAGGAAACCATCAGCACTTGACAAGGCTTAAACTTATTTCTGAGTTAGTGCAAAGAGACAGCTTTCATCATGCAACTGGGACCACTGGGGGGCAAAAGTGGTGATCCCAGGCAGGAAGGGAAGAGCTGAGCCCTCAGGGGAGTACCCACTGTTACCACCCATGCCTGTTCTTCCTCTACAGCCCTGGTAGTGCCTGATCGCATGAATTCCCACATCACATCCAGCAGGAGCCAGACAGGGCTGGGAAGCCTTGGATAAGGCAGCCCCAAGAGCCCTCGGCACGCAACCACATGGGAAAGGAAGCTGGAAAGCAGTGTATGTATTCCCGATGGTCCTGAAAGAAATGAGGGAGGCTATCCATGAATTGTACCACCTCAGCTCCCTTCACAGAAACCCACACACCAGAAACACGTTTTCAGTTTTTATTGTTTTATCCCGGTCAGCAAACACTATTTCACTGGGACAGCACAGCCCCCCCTTCAGCTCTGCATGCTGTGTCAAGTGCCCCACTGAAGGGATTCCCTCCTCAGGGAGACACTGGTCTATAAAATCCCCTTAGGCTACTCAAACAGCCCTTTAAGCCTTTACAGCTGAGCTCCTGCACACCTTTTTGTGGGGCTCTCTTTTTCCGTCACACACAGCTGCACCTCACCCACCCCTTTTCCCAGGCCCCAAACATTACTATCTATTGGATGTACTTAATCCCGCCCAAGCCCCCTTTTCTACCCTGTGACCAAGCAAAGCCAGCACCAAGTCTGTGCAGTGTCTCCTTCCAGCCACCCTCTTCCCTACTCAGCTCTGAAGGCATTGCTGAGCCAGGGCTTCCCTTACTCTCCAAATGTTCCCAGGCCCATTCACTTGGGTTGATGGGGGTTGTGTTGAGATTTCTTTTGCTTCCATGAGAATTTTTCCCCTTTCCCCACAGACATCTTACCTTAAATTCAAATCTGGGCTTCTAAGGGACACAGCACTGAACCCTGCAGTCAGAGACAGCACCAAGGCTCAGGGAGAGGGCAGTGCAGAGTGCCTTGGAACTCTCCACCATTCCTCCAGCAATGGGGAACAGAGGATAAAGCTCAAAATAGTTTTCCTAGCACAGCCTCAATACTCTAAGCAGCTTTCAAAGATGGTGCCTTAGGAGAATTGGCTCCACCTCACCAAAACTAATTCTTCAGGGTGAAATTTGCCTGTCCTTGGAGATCACCCACACCAGCACAAGAATGCCTCGGCAGAGCTATTTCCCAACACTAAAGCCTGGAAATCAAAGGCAGGCAGTGGTTGAGGACCAAAGCTTTGTACCACAGCTACATCTGGGATGATTTCTTTTGCCCGTTTCCCATGTGGGACAGATCTATACCCCCGTTCCCATCCTACCTACCCTGCCACTCTGCTGCTTGCCAGAGGCACGGGAGACTGAGCAGTCTCAAACTCTTTGTTCTCTCTCATGTCCTTCCAGGGGAACACCTGTCTTGTAACCACTGTCAGTGTTGGAATCTTGGCACTGATGAACCAGACAGGCAGAACCTCTGCCATAAAGCACTTACCACAGAAATTAGTTCTTTGGGACTAAATAACAGAATCATAGAATGTTTTGGGTTGGAAAGGACCTTAAGATCATATAGTTCCAACCCCTCTGCCATGGGCAGGGACACCTTTCACTAAACCATGTCACCCAAGACTCCACCATCAACCCAAGGAGTGCCAGAATCTGAACTGAACCAGGGTGAGCTGGCTGGATAGAAAGGTTTTTGAAGCACACAGCTGGGATGGCAGTGGAGCAGATATTCCAGCTACAGACCAGGGCTGCTTGAGCTTTGCAAACTACTCACTTCACCCATCCTCAACAAACCTGCCTTCCTTATTGCCTTAGATGCACTTTCTGGGTCTGTGCCACAACACGTTATCTGTGCCAATCCACATGGCATTAGAAGGAGGCACAGCAAGTGTCAGAGACTCTGGGGAGGATGGGATAGTTAAGGAAAAGGATAGTTAATTAGATTGCTGTGCATAACTGACAGTTTTCTACCACCACACAGCCCTGAATAAGGGCTGCAGGAGGCTTAAGGCAGATAAAACTTCTGGGCTCAGCGCCTCTCCTCTTAACTTAACCTTCTGGTATGAGCAACCATGATCCTGGGAATGCAGACAACAGTCGGGCCCAAAGAGCTGCTGGGTTGTTGTTTCCTGTTGTCCCTCCTCCTCCCAGGCATGTTCTCTGGTGGCTGAGACCTTCTTCCACACATCCACCGGCTGCTCTGGCCCTCCCAGCAGAGCTGCAGTGCTGCCAGCATGGCTGACACGTTCACTCTCCCAGGCACACTCAGCTTCTGGGTGGAACAGTCACCCAACGTCAGTATTCCTACGGCCACAAAAAGAGGACAGGCACCATTTCAGTGGGATGGAGACAAGGGGAGTATGGCTTTTCCAAAGGGAAAACCAGCCAGAGGCCACATGAGGACCAGTTAGAGTACAGCCTCAGTGTGCGGGCTTTGAGTGAGCACTGGGCACAAGCAGCAGATGGCTATTACTTGCTGCGAGGAACGATGCCACAGCCCTCTGTCTGTCATTAGCTCCCACTCACCCTCCTGCTTTGTTATGGATTGAGCCAGCTCTGCCCACTCTGCCCTGGGGCTTGGAGCCTTTGGAGGTTTTGAGTCACAGTCTGCAGAGCTTTTCCTGAGGAAAAAACAAAAGGGGAAAAAAAAATAAAATAAAAAAAAAAAATAAACCCCATCAGTGTTAGCAGTAGGCCAGCAAGCAGTAAAGAGCAGGCTGCAGTCTGCATTCAGCTACTGTTGTCCTGCCGCCAGGCTCCCTCCTCCCTTGCAGCTTCCACTGTCTCAAAACCAGGAGTGTCTTTACTCTCCAACTGCCTGTTGCTAGGACAAGTTCCTGTCATCAGGAGAAGATGACACAGGTTTTGGGAAACACTTCACAAGCAGCTCTGACCACTGAGCAGGAGAGATGCAGGGGCCACACATCCCCTCGTTCTCAGCAGAGGATGAGGCAGAGCTCAAGATCTGCAGTGAGATAAAGTGCAAGAAAAATGCCAGCACCAACTTTAGAGCCTGGAGACTTCCCTGAATGAGAGGGGATTATTAGGTGCCCCCAAATTACCACTGCCAAATCACGAGAAACTTCATGTGCTTCAGAGTCCTATGTGACCTTACCCATTTCTCCCACACACTCCTCTAGGACAGCTGACAGCTCAGGCAAGCTCAGAGACTTCAGGGAAGGTGGCCATCCTTCCAGCACTGGAAGAAGGAAGAAACACACATTAATCAATCTGCATGCTGTGACAGAGCAGAAACAAGGGTTTGGTGCTGCTGTAAAACATCCACACCCAAAGTAGTTCCAGTAAGGGGTTCCGAGTCACAGGAGAGGAGAGCTGGAACTGCCTGTGACAAACTGAGGGGAGTTCCTGGCAATTCTACCACTTAGGATTTTTTTTTTTTATACTGTCTGGATCATATATTAAGAGACTCTCAAAGAGATTAATTGTAGTGGACAGAAACGAAGAGAACCTCTACTTGACTCACTTTTAAAACAAAAGCAGCCAAGAGCACGTCTCTAGAAGCATGTCACAGGCAGCAGGATCATTTGCCAACTCCTCATGATGAGGAGCTGGTTGGCTGAGCCATGTGCAGCACAGACCCCAGACCAGGTCAGGGAACCAGCCAAGGCTCCAGACTCAGACCTTGCTCTAGTGCATAGTGCAGCGATACACCCAAAGTGCCCACACGCTGCCAAGCAGGAAGGGGAAGCCACAGGCCCCTGGAGCAGGGCTGCCGCTGGGTGCCTGCACTACAGTTTTGCACTTTTAGCCACAAACACCTGCCAGAGACTCAAATTTCTCACTTGCTAAGAATCAAAAGTTGCTGAGAAACTGTGTTGCAGTTACAGTCCAAATGCCCTGAGTGCTTTAAGTGCTTTCACCGAGCAAGGATTTTTACATCCAATTTAAGGGTTTGGCTGCTCAGCTGTTTCCAAAATCACTTCTAACTTCATCCTTTTAGCACGTGGCTTGCTCTGGGGTCTCCTGCTGCCCACCCTCCCCCTGCACCCAGTCCTGAAGCTGATAAGGTCTTCCTCACCCGGGCGCTCACCAGGCCTCCTGCTCTCACTGGTCCCCAGCTGCACCTCTGTATCCAGCACTTTGCCCACTGCCTGCTCCTGGGTTAGCCGGGAGGACAGCTCTGCTTGACAGCATCTGCCGAACAAGACAAAACACATCACAAGTGCACAAGGACACTTCCTGGAACAACATGCCAGTCTGTGCACTCCTACATCCTGCAAGTACCTGCTTGGGGTGCCGAGAGACCACATCTAACGCCCTGGGTTACAAACTGCTCCTTGTTCCTTCCCAGGAAGAGGAAGACGTGCCCCAGACAAAGCTCAGGGCGCTCTCCACTGCGCCCCATCTCCACAGCAATCTCTGCCCCTGTCCACAGAGGAGCTGCGGGGGGAGAAGAGAAGGAAGGGGCGGGGTGAGCAGGAGAAAGCCCAGGCCAGGGGTGGCACCTGGTTTATATGAGAATCAAGCCTGATCCAAGTTTCCTAATGGGCAAATGAAGCTACCTCAGGACAGGCATCAGGTTAAAGCAAGAGAAGCACACAAAGTTCTCCTGCTATCATCATCATACCATTAATTCAAACAGTGTATCTCTAGAGCATGGCAGGGCCCTTGTACCAGGCAGCCTCAGCTCCTCAGCTAGGGGGAAAAGTCAAGTGCTCTGCCCCTTACAGCCTGGAATATTGTGCTGCTGTCCTTCTGGAAGCCAATCCCAGTTCACCCTGGTTTGGTAGTGAGTAGACCTCATTCCCTGTTGTGCTAAGGTTTACTAGATGTAGGATTAATGCCACCTTCAAGGACACATCTATCAATGGACAGAGCAAGGCCATGACAGGAGTCCAACTGGGATAGGGAGAAAAGCACCACAAAGGCAACAAAAGGTATATTAGGAGGTGGGGGAAGACAGAACTCAAATGCAGTGGTGTGACTGAGCAGGACAGGTTCTTCTGCTAGCTGTCAAGAGTTGCAAGAAAAGTGTTCTTCACTAGCCAGGGTAAGCCATTGCAAGTCTTCTCATTTGAGCACAAACAAAGCACTTGGACTTTTGGTTTGTTTGGTTGAAACACGAGCACCCAGCATCCTTGGAAAGTCAGGCCATTTATAGCTCATGCACCTAACTGAGGCTTCACATCTGCTCATGTGCTTGTGGCTTTCCACTAGAGCAAGTCAGGCAGGATCCAGAATGGGTTCAGACACCTGGTAAGCTCTCCTGCCTTACCCTGAGCATCACCTGTATGACTGCCACCATGACGGCCTAAATCCCATTTCTCAGTAGCCTCAGTGCCACTTCCTGGGAATAACTTACTTGATCTGATCCAGCAGGACTCCAGCATCCTTGGTGATGGCCTGAGCCTCTCTGAGTTGGCACTGGATGGCATTCCAGGTCTCATCCCGCTCCATCAAACAGCTCTCAGCTACTGCACGCAGCTTCTGCTCCTGGCACACCTGGCCCTTCATCACCTCCACCTCTTCACACCTCTGCAGCAGAGCAGAGCAGGGTTAGGCTGGGAGTACAGTACATCACTCTGGGATGTGCCTGCTCTGACACAGCCCTGGAGTCCCTGCTTAGGCAGCCAAAGGAGTCCTGCAAGTGTGCCCAACCCAGTGAGAAAAGAATAGAATCACAGAACAGTTTGGGTTGGAAGGGACCTTCAAACCTCATCCAGTCCACCCACACCTGCAATGAGCAGGGACATCTTCAACTTGATGAGGTTGCCCAGAACCACATCCAGCCTGGCCTTGAACATCTCCAGGGATGAGGCATCCACTACCAATCTGGGCAACTTGTGCCAGGATTTTAACACCCTCATTTAAAAAATTTCTTCCTCACATCCAGCCTGAATCTCCCTCTTTTAGTTTAAAACCTTCACCCCTCATCCTGTCACAACAGGCCCTGCTAAAAAGTCTCTCCCCATCTTTCTTACATGCCCCTTTTAAGTACTCAAAGGCTGCAATAAGGTCTCCCCAGAGTCTTCTCTTCTCCAGGCTGAACCACCCCCCAACTCTCTCAGCTCTTCAAGGAAGCCGGATAAGGCTTGTACACTGAACACAGTTTCCCCTCACACCAAGACCAGCCTCACAGTTGTAATTCCCCCTTCCTCTCCATTACCAAAGATACTCAGTAGGCCTTATTTCCCAAGTCAACAGAAGTCCATTCACTAATAGCTGCACAACTTCACCATAAAAATGGCACTACAGAAGAAGAGTAGGTATTCAATTCCTCCCACCTGCCCTTTTAGTTCTCAGGTAGATGGGAAATGGAGACTAAAGGCTTCACAAGCATAGAACCCAGAGGATGAGGAGTGGATACACACTTACGGTGTTACCTGATCTACTTGACACCAACTGTGGCCACTGAAAGTTATGCCTTTTCCTTTCCCCCAGGCCATTAGAGGCACAACAGAAAGATATGCTTCCAATCACTTACTGCAGTGTGGTAAGGACTGAGCAGCTCATAGCAGACTTCTTACCTTGTGCAGCTGAATGGCCAGTTCCTGCATCTCTGCCTCCAGCCGGTCCGCATAGGCCAGCTCCAGGGCATCACTGGGCGGACGAGCATTGCTGTGCCACCGCGCAATGGCAGAAGTCATCTTCCTCTTTGGGCCAAACAGACTGGGGGCAGAATGGCAAACTGTCAGGGACCAGACACTGAGCCATCAGTTCCCAGGGCCATGGATGCCATGAAGACCTCTGCAGTCTCCTGGCTCCCCCCAAAACCAGAAGCCAAGAACTAGGGGATATCAAAATTGCATGGGAGACAGCCAGAAGAGAAAAATCACTCACTAGCTAAACCTTCCTGACCAGGTTGTGCGCATGGTTTGTAAGGGGTAAGATGAGAACTACATTACAGACACTCACGTGATGCCTATTTCCTTCAGGTCACTCTCTGTGAGGGTCAGGAAGATCCGGAGGTCAACATCTTGCTCCTCAAACACTTGCAGATACTTCAGGCACCCGATCTGTTCAAGGAATGTTGCCAGGTCCTGCAGCACATCCGAACAAACTTAATTATACCCTCACCAATAAAAGCATTACCATTCCTTTTAATCACAAACATCTGCTTCCTCATATTGCTGCTATGACTTTCTAGCAGCAACCGTGACTTCCCATGGTTAACTGCCCTTCTCCATGGTCACACAACACAACAGGACCAACCTGTTTGCTGCGACCCTTGCCTCTTGTAACAAATGCAGAGAAGAAAGGCATTAACATCTACCTTAGCCCACGTCAGCTATGATTGGCAGAACACCCACAAGCATTAAAGGTCTGAAATACCCCACCAAGCAACAGCAACACCTAAGCAAATACTTCTTGCACAAGAAATTGCTGTTTAACAAGCATTTAAGTTTGGTCAGAGGCTTGAAGTCAAAGGTGTTTTGGAGACAACTTCCCTTTTATCTGAGAAACCAGCTTAGGCAACCCTGGAAAAACCTCCCGTGCTTGATACAGTGACATTGCATTATTTCAGACAGCTCTCTCTGTGCAGTTACCTGGGGCCCTGTATAGGCAGGGGGCTCAGGCAGGAGTAGGTGCTGACTAGAGGCCCCAACTTTCCCTGGGCAGTGGGTCCACTGGCCATCACTGTTGCTGTAGCGGTTCTTGATCTTAAAGCTCTTGGCTTGTTTCCGACTAGGGGGACTGTTCGCATGGTCAGAGTCCTGAAAAAGAACGAAAAAACCCACAAAATGTAAAGGTCAAGGATGATAATGCAAAGATGTCAGGATCACTACAGCTAATAAATGCAGACTCCTTCAGGTCCCAAGCTCTAAATCCAGACAGCCATCCACAAACACAAGCAAAGACTAACAAAGCCCTCATTAGGAAGGCCTGAGTCAAGTTACTCCCAAGATGGCAGCTAGGCACCATAGGATGTTATCAGGCTCCTGCAATCCCACCTTAGGAAGCAACATGCCAGAGCAAGCCAAAACAGAGAGCAATGCTGAGTCCTCCCTGAACCAATACAATGCAGTAAGATTCTACCCGTGAGAAGCTCCTCAAGATACAGGAGACTTCTGTTGACGTTCAGGTCTATCACCCTTCTGTATATTAGCACCACAGCTATTGTCTTGAACCATGCAAGCTGTGACTTGAACCAGAGAGTAATCTCCAGTTTCTTCCCTTTCCTTCTGTACTTCAGAAATGCCAACACAGGACTGCTGCACTTCTCTAAATCTTACTATACTACCTACTGTCTCACCAAGCTCAAGGACTGACCCAGGTGTAGCCACTTTCTTTCTTGACCACCACCTAGCCAGAAGTCTGCAAAGAGTTAAGTTCTCTTCAGAAGCTGGAGAGGACTTAATTACTGACTAGCCATCAACAACCTACTCTAGAGTGAATGTATTCCAAGAGTTGTCTACTAGCTAGAGATCAAACAAGCCAAGCCATAATCTTCACATACAGAAGCTGGTTCTCTTATCCCTGTAATACCACTCTTCCTCACCCAGCCTGGTACTACAGCCTCCTGTGGAGGTAGAATTATAGCAGGCTGTGGAAGGGTGGCAGCACTGGCCAGTCTGAAGGCAGAAACAGGAAAACTGAAAACCCCACCTCATTACTTTCCAAGGAACCTTCACTGCTGACTCCCAGGGCTTTGGTTAGGCATTCACTGCTGCTGCTGCTGCTCCTGATGGTTGCCAAGTTGTTGGTGAGGAAAACAGTATCCTCTGGAAAGGAACAGAGAAAAAAATGAAACAAATTTCAGGTTCAACTTCCTTATGCTCAGGGCTGGTTTTGATATGCAATTATCAGCAAAACCTGGTGGAGGTGTAAAGGAAGAAGCAGCACCAAACAAGGCTTTGTATCCAATACTCATGATACAAGACAAATCCAAGACAGAAATATCCCATGTCTGATCCCAGTCTCCAAGTTTATTTAGTACCATAGAGAACAGGAAGGCTGAGTGCATGTATGTGTTTGTGAGGCTCTTGGCTATGGGGTGGCATTCTGATTTCAGCTGGGATGGAGTTGTCTTCCTAGTAGCTGGTACAGTGTTGTGTTTTGGATTTAGGATGAGAATGTTCATAACACACTGATTGTTTAATTGCTGCTGAGCAGGGCTTACACTAAGTAAAGGACTTTCCAGCTTCTCACGCTGCACCAGTGAGGGGGCTGGGGGAGTATGAGGAGCTGGGAGGGGACACAGCCAGGATGGCTGACCTCGACTGCCCAAGGGACATCCCGTGCCTATGGTGTTGTGCTGAGCACTAAAACCAGGGGAGCTGGCTGGTGGGTGGCAGCCTCCTGGGCATCCGTCAACGGGTTGTGAACAATTGCACTGTGCATCACTTATTTTGTATATTCTTTTACCATTATTACCTTTTTTCTTCCTTTTCTGTCCTAATAAACTGTTTTTATCTCAACCTACAAGTTTTACCTTTTTCCCCAATTCTCTCCCCCATCCCACCAGAGGGAAGTGAGTGAACAGCTCTGTAGGGTTTAGCTGCCCAAAGGGTCAAACCACAACAGGGGGAAAAGTGGGTTACTACTACCCAGCCTGCGCTCCCATTAGTAAAGGTCAGGAAAGGCCTTTCCTTGAGCCCAGAGCCACTACACATCCACATTATCCTCTACTAACTCAGGAACTGTCCATATCCCTCCTTCGTGGTGCTTCAGAGAATGGTGAGGTTGGAAGGCACCTCTGGAGGTCATTTTGTCCAAACCCCTGCTCAAGCAGGGCCACGACAGCAGGCTGCCCAGAACCATGTCAGGAGCATCTCCAAAGGTGGAGACTTTTGTCAGAGAGACCACCTCTCTGACATCCTGCTGCAGCGTGCAGTAACCCCCACAGTAAAAACAAACATTTCCTTATGTTCAGATGGAGGCTCGTCTTTCGGTTTGTGCCTATTGCCTCTTGTCCTATCAGTGGACACCACTGAAAACAGCCTTGCTCCATCTCCTTTACACCCTTTCTTCAGATTACTTGTACAGACTGATGAGATCCTCACTGAGCTCTCTCTTCTGTAGGCTAAATCATTGCAGCTGTCTAAACCTTTCCTCAGGAGAGATACTGCAATCCTCAATATCTTAGTGGGAATGGAACCCAAGGGCTTGGTCTCACATCCATCTGCAAGCCAGACTATTTTCAGGCAGTGACTTACCCCTGCTGCTGCTGCTTTCCACATCTTGCTCATTAATTGGAGAGGTAACATCCCTGTTGCGGATATTCTCTGCTTCACAGCTGCCGTCATCGTTGAAGGTGACATAGCCCTGAGGAGGGACCTGCTCTGTGTGCAAGAGGAAGGAAGAACAAAGATTAGGATGCAAGTTATCAGGGATGCTCCTGCAGGGAAAACAACCCCTCAAGGATTTGAAACTAATCAAAAGAAGATACTGTCTTCTCAACTGGCAGGTGTCATTCTAAAAAGCACAGAGAAAAACTGAGAAATGCATATGCCTCCAGCCTCCCTCCCACAGACACACATCTGCTGTACTGGATTTAGACGGTTGCATTGAAAAAAAGTCAGAGGAAACAGCCTTATAGCAGAGATGCACCTTAAGCAGCAGCTTTCAGCATTTCCTCTCTTCTTCATACCAAATTGTCAAAGGGGAAAACATCTGCTTAAAAGAGCAAGCTGCCAGCTACACCACATCCCCAGCCAAGCACGCTCAGTGAAACTAACCCCTCTGCATCTGCATTAGAACACTAGTAGCATCCCACTCATTTAAGAGGCTGACAGTATCATTTCAATACAGCCACTGCCCATGGGATGATATGTATCTATATTGAGAATGAACTGAATTTTGAACATGCTTTTAAGTCTACATTCTTAGTTATTCTAGACAACTAGGTAATCTGCCTGAGAAATACCTACAGCTATGACACATGCACAAAGAAACTCATACCACTGTATCCAGGGACTGATGTCTGAACTGGGATCATATTTCTCTTGGCCTATTGCAAAGGGTTTGTAATCTCATTTTTAGTAACACTTCAAGCATCAGGGAAGACAAAACTGACAGATCAAGGAGCAGCAAGTTCGCTTTCATTATCAATGATCTCTTGGCCCGTGTGACCACTTCTCTGTCATCAGCTTCAGAAGGGTTCTCAAACTCTCAACCCTACCTCAGAAAGGGAAGCTGGATTGTTTTCAAGAGTCAGGGGAACAGTAATTGAGGTAAAAGCAGTGTTTGTTCCATAGACGTGTTCCACTCATCAATAATCAGCCCTGACGTAAAAGGGTTCAAGGGGTTTTCTTTTGAAACCACAGATTAAACAGCCCTTAAGATGGTGTTTGCTATCTTTGTTTCCGTATAAACCACACATGAATCCCAAATAAAGAGAGAAAATGGTTGGCACAGAAGTAGCTGCAATGCATGTGAGACTTCAAAGGACTCTCACTTCAGCTTCTAACTATCCTTACCATAGCGAGACTGCTTCTTTCCCCCAATTCCTACTGCTGTTATCTTAGCCAAAGCCTGGGGCCCATCATGGATGCTGGGACCTTTGGTCCGACGAACAGGTCTCTGTCTCTGTGGAGCAGAGCAAGATTCATCCGAGGAACTCAGCTCTTCATATTTTCCTGTAGTTCAAACACAAACTGTTAGCAGCACAGTAACAACTTACCTAGTTTATTTGCTACTGATCCTATAATGCAGTGGAAATACAGGAAGTTTTAAGAGGAAGGGTAAATCAAAAGGGTAAAACAGGAAAAGGCTAGCAGACAAAAATATCTGTTGGATCTGTGCCTCTTCCCCAGAAATGCTGGAATTTTCAGGACAGACCAGCTATTGCTACATACAGCAGCATACTTTCAAAATAACCAAACACTTCTTTTCAGGGTCTGTCTTACAATGAGCAAGCTAAAGCACCTCTCTGTTACCTGGACCCCTGCAGAAGACCTTGGGCACTGGGGCTGCATGCAAATCTATCAGCCCCACAATCTTTGTATGTCCATACTTCATGGCCAGTGTCCGTGCTGTGGCTCCAGTGTTATCTCTGACATCTGTCTTCACTCCCTATACAAAAAAAAAATAAAAAAAATACATGTTTAATACATAGAGGGCACTATATACAAAAGAAACAAGAAGCTAAGGGATTGTCTTAGTTCCTCCATCAGAAATACAGGCTCATCTTTGACAGACAATTCACACTTCACTAACGCCTTGCAGCCTTTCTAGTTACCAGTAGCCCAGGTATGCGGCTTTAAATCATGACAATGGCTCTTGTGCATTGCTGCAGGGAACTAGTTTGTTTTATCTGAAAAATGTTTTGCCTTGCTGCCTCCTTCTGGAAGTAAGCTGGATCACTTCAATGAAAATCAAAACCAAGTTGTTTAACAATGAGACACACATGCTCATAAGCTTTTTGAGGCAGAAGATTCCCACTAGCCTGAGCATGCAAGCCTACAAACACCATGAGGAGAAAGCCACTTCAGCTGTTTTCCAAATCAGTTGTTATTCAGTTGAATCTGGACAGTCAGACCTCACTTCTACTCACACGAGGTCAGCGTAAGATCAGAATACTAGTCTTGAGAAAGCAAATACTTTGAGAACAGTCCAGGAAGTCTGGGACTTCAGAGGTGACTGATCAAGGATCAAACATAACACCAAGAAGTCTGGTGTCAAACTTCTGGTTCTTCCTCTGAGGGCTGGAATCACAGACTTTCAGCTTGACAGAGATCAGTCTGGAGACTTACATGATTTAGAAGGTACTGAACAATTATCTCATGGCCAGAAGCAGCTGCTTCCATCAGAGGTGTATATCCGTACACTGGCTCCCTAGAGAGAGAACAAGCATGTACACGTGAACTAGGACAATCAAAGCTAAAATACACTGCAGTCCTTGACATATCCTAATAGCACACCTCCAGCCTCTACCCTCAGCTGATCACAAACGCTACCTTGTATTATTGCCTGCTCATCTGCACTCTGGTCTATCTCAGTAAAACTCCCAGGGGAGATTCACTGCATGTTACTCTATCAGCTGCAGAACAACAGATTACTCTTCCAGTTGCAGATCTGCCTTTCAGTGACAAAATCAGTTTGCAAGAGCTAAAAAAGCAAGAGCCTCCTGCTGACCTCAGGCAATCCAATATGCATTAATGTACAGGCAGCTCCCAAGGCATGGGAATGCACTGCACGCTTCAGAAAAAACAAACTGAGCTCCAAGTACACAGAAAATTCAATAGAAAGACTTGTAAAGTGCACTTGAGTTCAGAAGGCACTGCACCTGCTTGCTTTCAGTTTAGCCTCTAATTAAACAAGCAGTAAATCTAATTTCTCTTTATCTTAGTTAAATAAACAGTGACAGCATGGGCAGACTTCACTGTTTGTTTGCAGGTCACCTATCCCTGTACACCATGCTTCCTGAGGTATAGGAGGAAAGACAAAAATAGGTATCTTCTCCTTGCCCATGCCAGGCTGTGTTCATATGCCAACTGCTGCTGCCATACCTGACATCTGTTGAGAAATGAAATGACAGATTCTTCCTTACTTGCAGTTGGCGTTTGCCCCATTGTCCAGTAAGAACTTGACCATCTGCTGATGTCCAGCACTGGTGCAGTGAAATAAAGCAGTCCAGCCATGGATATCCTTCATCTCCAGCTCTGCACCTTGCTTCAAGACAACAGAGAATGTTCTTTATTGCACCCCCTCTACTGGGTCTTTTAGCCACTGCCCCTCTGTGCTTGGGCACCAAGTGTTTAAATCCCTATCAGGAAGCTGAACTTGCAACAAAACACAAATTGCACATTTCAGTTGCAACTGGTGGAGAATCCTACCCTGTGCATTTGAATTGTTTACTGTGGCTTTAGCTATTTATTATAGGATACACACCTGTAGGAGAAAGTAAGCAACACTTTCATTTCCACAGCTGGAGGCAAGCATAAGCGGTGTCTGCCCTTCTGGTGTTGGGATGTTCACATTCACTCCTGCTTCCAGCAGCAGGTGCACAATGTTGTCATGGCCAATATAGGAGGCATACATCAGTGGAGTCCAACCACCACAATTCCTCTTATTTAGGTCCAGATCTCCACTAAATAACGGGGGGGGGGAAGAAAAAAAAAAAAAAAACCAGCTGAACTACTATCCTGAAGCTGTAGATCACAGTAGGCTTCTGCAGCCTCTTGCTACCACCACTGTATTGAAAGGTGACTGGAAAAAATCAGCCCTATCAGCTGCAGCACAACCTCCACCAAATCACTAAAGAGGTAATATTTAATCAGTAGATTTGGCCCTTGCAACTTTGTGCCTAAGGGCCCTTTGGGAGCTCCAGTGATATGCCCCTGTTGCAATGTTAGACCAACCTGCATGCAGCCAGTGGCAGCAAGTAACCACAGACCTGTGCGCCCCCAGCCCCTCTTTACCGCTGAATACACTCCTGCACCACTTCACACTGGCCGACAGAGGAGGCTGTGTGCAAGTCCAGAGGGACATCCAGCTCTTCCCAACAGATCATCTGGCCAACCCCGTGCCACATGGAAAGACTGCGGCTCAGCAGCTCCGACTCACTGGCTTCATCACTCAGCTCCGACATCCTGCCCTACGTAACCAAAGCAAAGAAGAACTTTGAGCTGCTGATCTCCATTTTCTACAGTACATGGCACTGCCCATTAGCACTGCAGCTCCAAGGTGCCATGGCCTTGGAAGGTGAGGTCATCTCAGAGGTAGGGCATTGTTTCACATTCCTACCTCTGCTTCAAGCTCCTCCGTAACTTGAAGCTGCAAGACTTGCTGAGGAGTTTTTGGTGGCAGTTCTTTCTTGCTGCAGCAGACTCTGGGATTTGAATACACTGGAAAAATAAAAGCCAATAATGGTAAAACCCCATCTTTCAAATCTCACTTTATGCCTTCAGAAACACTGGTTTTATTTCTTCTCTTTCTAATCAAGATGTGCCTAAGGCGCTTTGGATACCCTTAAAAAAAAAAAACAAACAAGAGAAAACTGACCACACACCTATTTAAGTGCTGATGGCATGCTTAGTGTTACACAGAAGGATGGAATTCTTGGTTTTATAATTGAGAGAGAGAATGAATTCATGTATCAGACATTCTTGGTCTTTTTCCATCTGTCTTATATTACAGAATGACCCTGCTTAAATTAAGACATGGTCATTAATAATGACAACTGTCCACTGCTCTCAGGAGTAGTTAGTATCACCTGAATAGGGTGCACACTTCATGATGTCCTCAGGTGCCAAGTAGATTGTTGGTACCAGTTCTTGTTTCAGCACTTCAGAAGCAGCCCAGTCCCGTCTCTGTGGATCTTGGCATTTGCTGGAACACTTTGAGCAGCAGTCACCTGCCCACTCATTACCTGATCATGTCCACTGCCCCGCAGGCAGTAACTTCATTACAAAGCTAGTGGAGTTCCATGACTGTCTGAAAGGTTTATTTCCCATCCCCAGCCTTAGGGAGCAATTGCATATTAATCATTTTAACCACTCACAGGAGAGTGTTCTTATTTGGCTCTTCATAAAGTGCTGTTGGACAGAGCTGCATCTATCATGTGAGGTCTTCAGCATGGTCTTTCTCCATCTGTCTTATATTACAGGATGGCTTCAGTCACAGCTTCAGACTACATCCAAGTCAACCCACTGGGAAGCATTTTCCCCTCCCTGTGGTCTCATCACCCACCACACAGCACTTCTGGTGTTTGCCTGGTCCCATGGCATTATGCTGGGCGTCTAAGCCAACAGAAAGCATTCATTCTTTTTCCTGATAAACTTCTTGCCGGTTTAATTCCCGATTCATTCTGGGGTCATGCAAATGCCAAATTTGGCATTGGTGAAGAATAAAAGAGAGTAGGAACACACTTTTCAGTAGCAGTTACTCTTCAGATTGCCCCAGCTGTAACATTTCAAAACAGTACTTACATTTTGTAAGCACTTGGGAGTCTCTCTTGCAAGCAGCAGCCTCTTATATAAGAAAAATGCCTTTAATTCTTACCTCTTTACTCCCCACCTGGATCTTTTCTCCCATGCCTTGCTTTTTTTCCCTCCACTCCTTCAGTTTGTTAAGGCTACAAAAGAATCATCCATTCTAGCTAATCAGCATGTGCTGGTAATGGTTCCTTTCTTAACATATCTGCAAAAGCACCTATTTTTACCTAATAGCAGCAATTTGTATTACACTGGCAACCCAGAGCCTCAGGCAAGAATATGCAGGGCAGAACCCAAATGAAAGACCTGAACACCCCACAATCAAAATACATCTGCAAGTGGATTTCAGTGGAACATAAGGGGGGAAGTAGGAGTGTTTCTCACTACAACAGATTAAAGCTGCTACTGGTAGGCAAAAAGGCATGCTGACAGTTAAAGGAAGTTAAATCCAGAACAGTTTGTAGAAGTGCATTCAGATGAAAGTGAAGCTCACACTTCGCTCTGCAGATCTCCTGTTAATCAGATACATGAAGCCCACAGGTGTTTGGGCTCTGTTGGAATCAGCCCCACAGCAGGTACTAGTTAGCAACACAACTTTGGCAAGTTGATCCACAGTCAAAAGAGCAACACTGACACGCAGAAAGGTTATGCTTAACTCCAGAATACCCAAGACTCTCAGCCTCATCCCTATCACCTGTGCTGTGCTCTAACTGCTGATGTCTTTGTCTTCACTCTGGGATTTCACCCCAGCTTGAACTGAAGCATGATGTCAGCTGCGTAAGCACCTGATAAAACACAGAGGACAGCTGAGCAGAATCTACGGGAGAACAAGAAAAGTAGTCAGAGTCCTAAGGGCAGAAATGAAAAGCCTGGGTGAAATGAAATGAGGGTTGCCTGGTCTAAAGAGGTGCCTGGAGGGGACATGCAGTAACAGCCTTCAAATACATAAACGGCTGCTGCAGAGAGGATGACATAAATATTCTGTTCCTTGTGGCCATGGTGAATATGACAGGACATAACAGGCTTAAGTCGTAGCATGGAAGATTTCTGATTAAAGACCACCAAAATCCTCATACAAGTAAGAAGAGTTAGTACTGTGATGGATTACTAGCAGAGATTTGGCTGCTAAGAGTAACCTAGACAAAAGCCTCCTGAACACTGACAGGCTGTTCTCTTGCTTTGGGGTAGAGGAGTTAACGTCTGTTAGAGATCTTCCTCAGCCTCAAGGGGCTGTTGTTATCATATTTACTACATCAACATGTAGCTATTTATCAGGATCAGAACTCTACAGTGCTGACCCTCAGAGCAGGCAGCAAACACCACACTGTCCCACATTGAGTTTGCTGTCTGGGCAGATGACAAAGCCAGAAAAAGAGAAATTAGTATGAAAACTGCAGCAAAAAGCACCTTAGAATACCTTTTTGGAGGGTAAGCCTATGGAACAAGTGACAGTGAATAAAAGAGTGGCAGAAGAACCATACTAAAATAAACGGGAGGTGATTTCAGAAGCAACTGAGGCAACTAGTCCCCAGCACAGGACAATTCTAACACTGATGTTAATCACCACCCATCAGGCACCATTAAGCTGTACTGGCTAAATTCATTCTACCATCTTCTGCCACAAGGACAGGTAACATCCACATGGGTCCTTCTGTCCCAGAAGACACCCAAAATAGTTGCTGGTGTTCCCAACTGAGCCATCAGACTGATAACATGCTTCACTTCTGCTCCCGACTTAGTTCTATCTCCACTAAATTCAGCAATAACCTATCAGGAGGAAATAAGAAGCTTTGCTACATCCTTGTGTAGGTACCAATAATTGTTACCAGCTCAGTCACAGTAAGTGCTCCCAGAGACAGAATATCTAATCTTTGCACTATTGTCATCTGCTACTGACCAGAAATGAGCACACACACACACTACAGCTGTAGGAACTGCACCCAGTTTCACAGATCAGTGGTGTGTGTGACAGAAACTATTTCTGCAGCATAAGCTCCAGATGTGGACCCACAACCCCTACACAGATCTGTTGAAAAGATACCAAGCTCTTCAGCCTCATTAATACATCAACATTTCAAACGCAGACGCCAGGGGGATGGTGCCAGACTCTTTCCAGTGGTGCCCAGCAACACTATGAGAAGCAATGTTTCATGTCAGCACGAGATAAAACTTCTTTCCATTGAGGGTGGCAGGGCACTCGAACATGCTGTCCAGGGGGGTTGTGGAGTCTCCCCCTCTGGAAACATTCAAACCACCTGTACACATTTCATGTGTAATCGGCTCTGGGTGGCCTTGCCTTAGCAGGGAGTTGGACTGGATGGTCTCCAGAAGTCCCTTCCAACACTAATGGTTCTGTGATCTGCCCCACCAACCTGGCACTCTCAGGCGTATTAAAGCACGTAACATGTTCCCAAGAAGACAAGAAGCACAAAACCACTTCAATGGCTACATTAGAGAGCACATTTCCCAGGATAAGGGCTATGCCAGACAATGCAGACACCACAGCCCTCCGAGCTCGGTGCTAGGAAGGCTCCATAGAATCCCAGACTGATTCGGGTTGGAAAGGATCTTAAGATCATCCAGTTCCGACCCCCTGCCATGGGCAGGGACACCTCACACTAGGCCATGTCACCCAAGGCTCTGTCCAACCTGGCCTTGAACACTGCCAGGGACA
>NW_009915205.1:0-485 GCF_000696875.1 Nestor notabilis | reverse complement strand
CCGTTAGATCCTGGAAGGCTGCTATGAGGGCTCCACGCAGCCTTCCCTTGTCCAGGCTGAAGAGCCCCAAATTTGTCAGCCTGTCCCCATAGGAGAGGTGCTCCAGCCTCTGATCATCCTCATGGCCTCCTCTGGACTCGCTCCAACAGCTCCATGTCCTTCTTATGCTGAGAACACCAGAACTACACACAGTGCTGCAAGTGAGGTTCCACGAGAGACCACACAACGATGCGTCCAAAGGGGAGACTGGAGGTGTCACAACCGGTAACTACAAGGCTGTTACCAGAAGTCTCACAGCTAAACGGTTTCCAGGCACGTTATCCCGGCCGAGGCCTTCCTAGAGGCTCGGTCTTAACCTCCGCGGTGGGGTAGGCCGGGGCACCCCAGCGGTGCGGACCCCGCGCCACTGGGGTACCCCGGCCTACCCCACCGCGGAGCTGGTAGACCTCAGCTAACGGACCACCGACCACCTGGAGACAGCCTCA
>NW_009915204.1:5090-22331 GCF_000696875.1 Nestor notabilis | reverse complement strand
ACCTCCTGGATTGCTTGTGCCGGGCTGTTCTGTCCCTCCAACAGATATCAGGATGGTAAATCACGTAAGTAAATCTTATTATCCCTTACAGCATCTGCCAATAAGACTAAATTACAGATATTCATAGTATCATTTTGTCAGAACACTTGAGCACATGTTGTGACTGTGCTCAGGTATTTTGAAGTAGCTCAGCATATCACTTAACATAGGCTTTTCTGTGTGCAAACTTTCACTGTTTTTGTTTCTTGCAAGAAGTGATTTCATTTCCTGTATATATATACTTGGGAATATTTTTAAATGTCATGAACAAAACTTGTGAAGCTTTGGTTTTTAATAGAGCATTGAAGAGCTATGGAAAGAAATCTGTATACAGTAGTCAAATTCCAATTTTCTACTGCAATCTGCCTTTTCAGTAAAGTATTTCTTGGCTTTTCTTGAAATAACAAGATAATTTTTTGTGAATTTTATGTAATAATATACATACATTTTAAAAAATCACAAAAACTAACAAAAACATCTCTAAACTTAAAAAAACAACAACAAACATATCTAAACATCATACACATAAATGCATCTGTACATATACAGATAAATATATATCAGATACACCTAAACATATCTAACAAAAAGACATATCTGAACTTTTTTTGTAATAGGGGTGGTCTGGTATATTTGTTCTCAGTGGATTAGTTTTTTATTTTCTTTGGTCTTATTTTTGTATTTCAGAATTCACCCTTAAGAATTCAAAAAGGCTGCTTTTTTGGTTTTTTTTTCTCCCCTTGTTGGGATTTCTCTCTAAAGGAAATGTTTGAGATTCTCTGGGTAGTGGCTCTGCATCTATAGCTGTGGGAAAGGATTGAACTAAATCAATATGACTATTTTTTTGATAAGACTTATTTCAGTAGCATTTTTGAAATTTGTGGTCGAATGTAGAGGATTATGGAAGCTTTCTAGGATAAAGTAAGGAGGGAAACATTACAGCTTTTTTTAATAATATGGAAGAATACGGTAAATGCAAAGGAAAACTGGAAGAAAATGAAAGATAGAATCACAGAATGACATGGGTTGGGATTACAATGAAGAGGTTTCATCTAACTTGTTCCCCTTTAAATGTTGAAAATGTTCTGCTTTAAAACGTCAGTGTGACTTGTCGAGTTCATCCATGTTTTTGCTTGATGAACAGAAATGCTTTTGGTATTTTTGATACATTTTTTCATAGAAGAACTTTTGGTGAACTGAACACTGATGATAATATTCACCAGATTTATTTTGGGATCACTTAAGTTCTGGCAGAAAAACATTTAAGGTACTGGTACTGACAAATGTAACAGCTTCTTCTTCATAAAGAGCCGTCTATTCTGTTTGATACATCAACGTATGTCAGCAGTTCGAACCTCTGTGATATGAAGATATAATACCTGTGTAACTTATCAGCGTAAACACTCCATCAAAAAATCTTTGGAGGGAAATTGTTATGTTTCCTACTTCAGTTTCTTATTGTATTTATGGTGATTTCTCGGCAACTCACTTCTAGGTCAGTTTGCAACTCTGTCCTAAAGATTTAGGACCAGCCTGTTTGTCTCCATACTGGCACACAAGCTCTGCTTCTTCATTCTGCTATAATTAAGGAAGTTATTTACAGCTAGCTGGGCTGGTTGTCCATGTCCAGTTCCTGAGCCTCTGTAAGTTCACAGCTTTACTATCCCATGAAACTTGCTATCAATTTCAGTCTAAGCTGATAAAGAGTGTGGCTGGCTCATGATCCCTGTGAGATTTAGCTATAGCAGTGAGGATCTACAGTTTAGTCTTTTACTTTTCATGAATTATTTAGTGTGCAGGCACTACCTGACTGAAAAATAAACATGAGATTTTTCTCCTCTTATGAACATTAAGCTCATGGAAAAGTTCTTTCTTCCATTATATCAATCCTTTGTTTGTTATTTTTAGGAGTTTTTAGAGGAAATCCTGCACAAGTAAAGGAGTACCAGGATCTTCTGGATCCTTTGCTTCAACATACATCTGAAGGTATTATCTGATAATCATTCTTCTGAAACACTGTAGCTTTTTATGGATCTGAAATTATTAAAATACTGACATTTCTAATAATGAGTACTGTAGTCAGAGCAAACGAAAAGTAATAATATCGCAGTGTTTCCTGATGATACAATACTACCAGTGAAATCATCTGTTTCATGTAGGTACCTTGTATCATAAAGTGTGATAATAAAAGTAATGTTATTGGGGAAAGTGCTTCTGATATAAATGTAAGATTTACACTGTATCCTGTCTTTCCTCCCTTCTTTTGCCTATTCTTCATTATGGACAAAGTTCACTCTGACTTTGCAGGAAAAAAATAACTACCAACAGTCTGATTGTTTCAATGTTCCACCTGGATACAGCTGAGAATTACTTGTGTCATTCATTGTCACTTAACTTCACAAGACTTACATATAATTTGGTATACGCATATGAAATTTTTTATGGCTTAGAGCAATGAAAGTGGCAACGTATTAATTTTAATACAAATGTTCTCTTACTTAGATTGTGCACTCCAGAATTTTGGTGGAACTGCAGACAAGGCTATTGTGTGTCTACGGGCGCATCCATCCAGAATTCAGTTAAAATAAAAGAACAAAAACAAGAAAAAGGCCATAAGTTTGAGTGAGAGGGGAAAAAAATGGCCTGAGAACAGAATAAGCTTCAATATACTGACAATCCAATTTTAAATCTCAACATCTTTAGTCACTTGTTCTTGACATCTTTGCTACAGTTACAGAAGTAGATGCAGAATATTTTAGTCTGACATGTTCTTTAAACTTAGAATATGTCTTGAAGTGAACTAGTGTCTGTAAGAAATACAAGCATTTCGTTAACAAATTTTTATTCCATAGCAAATATTCTGACATGGCTGATCATTACTTTTTTCTAATTATTAATGAACTTGTGAAGTTTCACAGACACAAAATTAATCTTATGGTTCCTTTTGTTGAATGTCATCATGAATGTCTCATGTTAAAATTTCTGGGTGGGTTTTGATACCTCACTCATTTGATACGTCACTCACTCCATCTCTAAGACCTCTCAGTTTTCAGGTTTTCTCAGCTTCTTGTCAGTAGTTTTTTGGTTTTTTTTTTTCTAAGCAAATAGACACTGCAACTTTATTCTGTTCATCACATGTTCTTTATTCAAATAAATTCAAAATTTTGCAAAAAGCATATTAATTTGGTTTGTGTTGCATATAATTAGGTCAGTCATTTGTAATTATATTCCAAAATTGCTAACTCTTGTCCACTTAAAAATGTTAAAGCAGATATTGTTGATCCACAATAATCAGTAAAGCCTGTGGCTAACTCTAGATGCAAGATATGCTGCCTTCCAATGTAGAAGTTACACCATTTTGTTTCATGATGCTTGAAAAATAAAATGCTCATTATAACTTGGCTTTGTGTACATGCAAAAAAAATATAATTTTCATTTAATTAAATGTTTGACTACTTTTGGCCAAGATTTTAGGTTTAGAAAGTTACCTAATACTGAGCTGGTGTTAAGTGTGGGGAAAAACACCCCAACTGTTTCACCCTCATGCAGTTTTCATTTCTTTGGGTTATGGTTTGTTACTTATACTGCAGTTTGCTTTATTGTTTTTCTTCTTGCACAGTAAAGTGCTACACAAATAGTGTATGTGCTCTAGGAAGGAATTACGTGGAAATGTTTGGTGAAAAATAAAGTAGTTTATTATTGCCCTGGGTTTCCCATGGTGGTTGAGGTTTTGCAAGATAACAATGAATGGCAGCAGTCTTTTCTGTTCAATCAAATTGTTGCTAGGGTATAGTTTTTCCTGGTTTTGAATCCACTTTAGCTTTATTAGGGAACTACAAACAAATAATAAGGGAAGTGGAATTTATTGCTTACTTTACTTATTTTAAAACTCCATAGGGTGTCCTGTTGTACCCAAGTACTACTATGTGCCAGCTGGTTTCGTTGAGCTGGAGAAGAAGAACCCTGGCAGTCAGAAACGGTTTCCTAGTAACAGTGGATGTGATGGAAAATTTTTCTTGTGGGGCCAGGCAGTTTACATCATTGCAAAACTCCTGGGTAAGAGGCTGAAGAAATTCTCTCAGGTTTTAACTTAACCAAAGGAAGGGTATTTATCTTGTTAATGTTTTTCTTGAATCTGAAAAAATATACATTGGCTAGAGTTTTGATTGGACTGTGGTTTAGTACATACCTCATAAGCAAAATCTGCTTTTTGTTCTTTATGTTAAAATTTTATCCTGCGTGCAGCATACTGTGAAGCTTACTGGAATATTTCAGAATACTAAAAATCTTCTAAACATGATGTGTTTCTTTTTTGCTGTTTCTTTTCCTGGCTTTCACTCTTATTTCCTCTGTTTCATGGCAAAATATATTAACACTGGGTTAACGGTGTCAGCTGCCCCTCTACAGTGATGCTTGTAAATTATCTATAGTGTTTAATTAAAATTATTTACTGTTTTAAGCAAGACATGTTTAAACTTTGAATAACTTTTCCTTTTTACAGTCTCAGGAAAAATGGATGTTTTCTTCAGTCTATGTTATTTTTACCCTTTGGAAGAAACTAGATGAGCATGTGAAAGTGCATTTCAAAGTTGGGCCATTGGAAATTGTTACAATGAATTTCAGACACAAATGAACTTGTGGTCTCTCTTGAGAGGATTTGAAGGCTAATGCAAAAACAGTTTTTAAGCTTGGAAAGTCTTCACAGTTAAGATTTTCTTCTAAGTATTTCTTTTAGGAGAAAGATATATTCCTTTATTTTAGCATGGTCAACATTTACCTGGTAATCAGTAGATTGAGTTCTAAAATTTTTTTCTGTGAACACTATGAAGGGAAACAGGCTGTTGGTAGTAGAAATGAGAAACACTGAAGGGGACTTTAAAATGCAAGACTTGACAAGAACAGTGGTGTATCTTTAGGTATGAAGCTCTGGTCCGTCTGGCGCTCCACCTGTTTGGTTTCATTGTGTTCCTTGCATAATTCCTTTTTTGTAAAAGGAATGTAAAAACGTAAAGTAAAAAAAATATAAAGCAAATGCAGGCAGTCTCACCTTTAATGGAAAAAAAAAAATAATTTAACCTTTTAGTATTAGACAAGTAATCCTCAAATGTGTGTGCAGGATTACTGTAGTAGTTCTGCCTAGTATTCATCTTACACTAACATTTGTGTAGTTCTGTACCTGCAGAATTCTGGTTAAATAACTAGTATTTATTGTTTGCTAAATGCTGTTTGAGTAACATAACTTTCTTCTGTTTTGTTTCAGTTCTTTTGTTTGCTGAACATTGTTGCACATTTCTTTAATCGTTGCACTAAATCTGGTTTTGAATTATTGTCATTATTGACTGTTTCCTTTACTGTTTAAATCTTTCTCTTCACTATTCACTACTTCTCATTCCTCACTTCCATTTTTTCAAAATATTTTTTTTTCTTTTCTCTTTGCAAATAGGGGCTGGAAACTTTATCACAGACCTAAATCTATCTGCCAGTAATGCAAATAGATTTTCAATTACTGGCAAAATTTATTCATACTGATTTGTAATGGGTGCATTTAACTTTGCACTTACCTGGGTGAAAACCTTCCTCAATGTCAATCTTGTCCTTAATGATGGACTTCATGTGTGTTACTTTGCTTGTTGGTGCTTGCTAATTAAATGGAAGCCTGACTCCAAACACTTCAATTTCTGGGGAAGCACTGGTTTCCCGTTTAATCATCCATTTCAGAAATTGCTGGTACCTCAAGGGAAATTATTGCCTTGTTTTGCTCAGCCTCCTTACTTTTATTGGAGTCTTCCCAGGAGTCTTCCCTTCCCTTCTCTTCCCTCCTTCCTGGAGAAGGTTAAAATAATGGAATGTTAGGATTATGGGGGGGTTTATTCTCCCTTGTAAAAAACTCCATGTAGAAATTGCTAGATTTCAAACATACTTACATACTTAACTGGGTTTTTTTACAATTTCTTCTTGAGATGTCATATTGAGAGACGTCTTTGATATCCCTTGTCTTGTTCAGCATTGTTGAGAGATTACTTTGAGATAAAAGACTGTCTGCTTTTCTTCAAAGCTAAATAATTTTTGATGGTAACCGTTGAGTTTCTTGTTAAAGCTCCAGAATAATTCCATGGTTGTGGATTTGGGGGCTTTTTATGCAACTTGCTTGTTGTGGAGCCTGTTGTCTGCATATATTCTTTTAACACATCTGTGTGAAAAAATATTGTTTTTATTTACTACAGTATTATAGTTAACTGTAATAAGAATGATGCTTAAGTAATTAGTCCTAAAATTAATACAATTTTTCACAATGTTCTTTTGATACATAAACTTTTGATCTAAAACAAAGATTATAGCAGCAGAACTGACTATGTAAGATACATTTGTATGCCTCCTTCACAAAAACTGCAGGGAAGTACTCTCATCATTTTGTATTTTTATTATAATTTCCTTTCAGCTGACAAATTACTAAGTCCTAAAGATATTGACCCTATTGGACGTTATGTAGCTCCACAAGATCAGCGGAATGTTAGCATGAGATTTTCAAATCAGGTAAGCATAAGCTTAAAATATTTTTACTCAAAAATTGTGACCCACGTCTTGTACATGGTCTTCTAATGTTACGATTAAAGTGCTAGGAAAATTTTATATATATGTCCATTGTATTTGATGGAAAATTGATTGCTTTTAATAGGAAGATTATAACACTGCAGTTTTTGCCTTCCTATTAAGTGGTGCAATCAAAATGATACGTAAAATGCAAGTTCAAATAGCTGCTAATAGGTGTGTTTCTTTGAGTTAAGATACATCAGGAACACAAGAATGAGCCACCATTTTTATTCTTTCAAATTTCAATTACCATTTGAATGTATTAATTTTTTTTTCATTTAAAGCTCCTAAGAGGTACAAGGATGAGGTTCTTTTTTTGTGTGCATGGTGTATACAAATGCTTCTGATTTTGCCTTAAATGCGCAGCAAGTCTGAGTGCCCAAAGATGCGAAATGCTTGAAACAATGTAATTCAAGTCTGCAGCAGATAGGGTAACAAGACAGAAACATGTTCTATATGTAGGAACTTTTATTAAAGAGGTAAGAACTGTATGTATGGCAACATGTAGCTAAGAGATTTTTTCAGTCTTTTTATTGCCTGGTATAAGGAATATATATTTGGTAAGTTCATTGTTCAGCATTGTGAATATGTTATTGAAGCATAAAATACTTATCCTAAGATTTATTCCATCCGTTTATCCTAAGATTTGTTCCAAGATCAGGAATGAACAATGTTCTTCATGTTTGATCCAAATGCTGCTTAAAACCTCTGCTTCCCACTATGTCCTGTCACCAAGGTGTCTCATTCATAATGAGACTTTCATTGTTCACAGTGCACTGCTTCTGCCATGTTATTACGAGATAATGAAAGCTCAGTGACTTAATTTCTTCCCAGTTTCCTTCTTTGCTCTTACATCATGGCATGATGAATGCTACAGAATGTGGGAGCTGCTGCATTCACATGCCCTTTAAGGAGTGCCAGTAGAAGCCTGTAGCCAGTCACAGCTGCATGCGGCATGTCCAACTTTTTTCTTTTTTCTTCTTTGATTCTTGAAACCAGCAACTCTTAATACGCCACAGATGAACACTTTGGAGATGATGATGGCTTGTTTAAAGACACTTCATGACTTACCAGGAATTGTTACAGTAGAAAAGCATTTTTACTATTTTTGGGGGTACCCGTTATATGATAGGGACTTTCCAGATCTTCAGAGAGAAATAGCCTCTGCCCTGGGAGTTTCCTGGAAGAGATGATAAGTAATACAATAATAATATATTTTTTCATAGTTTACTCCTTGGTGGGTCAATAAAGAACTTACTTAGTAAAATCCAGTTATCTGGTAAAATTCAGCAATATAATAGTGGCTTTTAAAACTCAACAGTGTTGAAAAATAACAAATAACTTAAGCACCTTTGTTTTGATGTTTTGCTTCATCTGCAAATGATGTAAATAAAAAAAAAAAGCTTTGTCACTGTTAAAAGGGAGATCAGACTAGATGTTTTGTCATTCTGAAGTGGCTATACAGTCATCATTTTTAAGCACTCAACAGTTGTCTAGAATTATTTCTAAGAGCAATTGCACTTTTCTCAGACAACTTGGCTGAGCTGATAGCTGTTAATCTTTCCCTTTAAAGGCTGCCTTAGCTGCTGAAATTTGCTAAAACTTTGGCAGAAATTTTCATCTGTGGGACCAGTAATGTTTTCGTTGTTGTCAGGATAGGAGACAGAGAAAGACCTTCCCAGGGTGATCCTTGAGCATACTCTGATGAGCAAAACTGAAGTTACATTTGAAAGCTAGAAATCAAGAAAGGAGCAGTTTACTTTCCCCCCCCCCCCCCCCCCCCCCCCCCCCAAAATCTTCATAGAAATACAATAGGTTCAGCAATTCCTGTAGTTGTGCATGTCCTTTTGTAAGCAAGAGGTGATGAGATGGATTGTCTGTTGTTCAGTAGCTTATAGGTAAATAAATGGAGAAGCTCTGCAATTGCCTGGATCTTCTTACACCTGTTATTCCCAGTGATGGTACTTCTTTGCTATAGATGGCTATGGTTTTCTCTGGCATGTAAATGATAAAACTGTCCAAGATACTACTGCATCTGCTTTGTAATGTGGGTGAGAAGAAAGAGAGGCATTTTGGAATCAGTGGGAATTCCAGCTAACTGTGGCATCAGTCCTTCATCCTTGTAGCCTCTGAGCGGCAGTGTGGAACTTGTGACAAGTGTGGTTGGTGTCCGTGTCCTGCTAACCAGGTGGTTGTGGAATTTCACTGGGATTGTTGCTACTGAAACAGGTGCTGGTCTATCTTGTGTGCTTTTATTATCACATTAGGATCAAGGCAAAATACTTGTTGATACAGATGTTTGTTCCAGTTTTGTCATTGTTAAGAGAAGATTAAAGAATGAAAGGCAGATGCATAGATGTGTCAAGGTGAGGGAGTTGTGCTTTGTCAGCAAAAGTCTCGCAGTTAAAGTCATCAAATTCAAGTTTCAGCTGAGAGTCTTGACCTTGCCTTATTTTAATCCACATTTTAAATTTGCTGAAGCAGTTCAAATGTTCAGTGATGCCATTTTATCTAACTGAGCTAATTTATACAGGATCAGTACTTAGTATTTGCCTTAAAGTGCTAGAAAAATTAATAATAATAAAATATGAAATGAAACCACATCTTAATTATGCCTTCAGAAATCAAAAGTAGTTTCTTCTCTTCAATGGTGTCTTCTCCTTTCCGTATAACTAAAGAACTAGTCAAATAAATTGAACAGAAAAGTATTTCCACTTTTAGTAAATTTCGTTACTGTAAGGAATAAAGGAGAATATGTAAGCATTTCAGATGCCTGCATATATAAATTTTGTTGAGATACAGTGTTGTACCAAAAAGAAGGCTTTTTATATTTTTATATTTTCATTTGAAGCTTTGTGCTGAGGAAGTATTTCTTGAAAAAATATATTTTCCACAGGGGCATATTTTCATTTTTTGATTGCATTGGCTATAATCCCTGTAAACACTTGACACTGAAAAATGTGATTTATTTGGTTTATTTGTGGCTTTGATGCAACTACAAAATGTGTCTGATGCCCACATAACAGTGTAGATTTAAGCAAGCAATGGAAAGTATTTTAAATACTCCAACCTTAGTTTTGTAGTTTTGAAGCACCAGTGGAGAATATGCTTCTCTGCTGAATTGTTGGGTTTGGGGTTTTTTTTTCAGTATGTAACAAATGCTGTGTATCACTATCATTACTGAAAAGGATGACGTTTTCACAAGTATTGTATCTGTTATTTTGATCTGTCTTTCTCTAAACCACCACTTGTGATCCTCCAGGCCTTGGCATGTTAAATGAAATCAAAGTAACTTAATAAAGTTAAAAGTAATTTAATAAAGTTAAATGTACAATGAAAGTAACTTTCTGTGTAATGTTACAGTCCTGTAGTTTTCCAGAAATTACAGTTAATATCTTTCAAAATACTCTTTCAAGTTTAGCTGGTTTTCACACAGATCTATTTTCGCACAATGGTGTGCCCATTGTGCTGCAGATGCATTTTCTTAGTTACAGCCCTTGTTAGCACCACCACTTACTGGCTGCTATGAACGAGTTGTGTCACTGGCTGTGTCTGGGTGTGAGAGGCCTTACTGCTGGTATCTGAGAAGGACATGCCTCAGTGGAGGTGCAGAATACAGAGATTTATGTACAGTTTACACCCGGAGGTTACGCAGTCCCACTCAGTTCGTCATTAATCCAGTGACAATTAACTTGAGGACCGCTCCCCAAGTTAGATTACAGGATGTCTGCTGATCAGTCCAGTCTTGGAGGGGGCAGTCTCGGGTTCTGGGGGGGTTCTTTGCTTTCTGATTTATAAACATAGTGCTCTGATTATGGTAGAGAACTGGTTTGAGTTTGTATGAATTCAGCTGGTAGCGTGATTCCCTAATTCTGAGGAGGAATATCTTTTAATGTCACTTGAACTTCTGACTTCTTAATTCGTTCTCTTTGTGCATGTACTTCCATCATAAATTTATTTCATGTGGTAAAAGCTCCAAAATTTTTAGTGGAAATATAGTGCTGATAGACTTTTGAGAAAATGTTATCACAGAGTTCTCCTGCAAATCTGTGAGATGGCAGAGAAGAAATAAGTAAGGAATAACTCAGGCATCTAATTTTTTAGCTGGTTTTGCATGCTGCCAGTGAAAAGAAAGGTGACTAGCCATTTCCAGACTCAGGGAGTCAAGTCAATTATTTCACCCAACATACTGAATTCATTCCTATTAGCATGGTTTCCTGATGTAAAATACTAGTATTCATTTCAAACATGAAGTATGTGTATTACAAACAATGCAAGGAAATGCTGTTATCTCCTGTAAAATGTAATTTGCCTCTCATATAACTGTAAAGAGAGGCTGTCTGATCAAAATATTTCAGAATAAAGGGTTGAAATAATCAGTTCATTATTTTAAAGTGGGTATTATTGGTTACCCAGATAGCTGAGTTATGTCACTCTTTCAAAAATGTGTATCAAAACATTGTCATATCAGGCATTTCTCCTACATGTTGGGGTGGGGTTTTTTAATTAAAGAAAGCCAAACAGTGCAAATGATTACCAGGAACCTATTTATTATTAATTCTCAAAAATGCATCTTGCAAGGTATTATCGACAGGACTAGTTTCTCACAGTTTTGGGATGTACAGATTTCACTCCCATGTTGCTCTTCCAATTTGTTCACATAGTAAGAAAAAACACTGCAAACAGTGATGTCTGTCATACTAGTGAATTGTTGAAATAGACGTCCTTACTCATGCTATATCTAATGAAATAGTTAGCTAGCAATGCTAATAAATACTTTTCATTATTTTCTAGGGTCCTTTAGAAAACGATTTGGTAGTACATGTGGCCCTGATAGCAGAAAGTCAGCGGTATGTATTTACTTTTATTACGAATGTATGTATTAGGGAAGTTCTGAGCAACAGACATATTAAATTTGCTAAAGGTATTCTGAAGTGTACAATACAGTATTACTACTTGTGTATCTGCTGCCAAGGTAATTGTTAAAACTGTGCCTCTTCTGTGATTTGTCATTAAATCTGTTATTTCATTTGTAGCCTACAGGTTTTTCTGAACACATATGGAATCCAAACTCAGACTCCCCAGCAGGTGGAACCAATTCAGATATGGGCTCAAAAAGAACTTGTCAAAGTAAGAAATCTGCATTTACAATTATTTATCTATCTATACATTTCTTTTGTAACAATAGGAATTCATATCAAGCTATTAAGCTTGTATATCCTGAAGCATGTTGCTTGCCATTTTGTGTTACTTCTAACTCACTTTTAAGACACTGACCCTGGTCAGTCATACATGCCTCCTTAGAGCCTCAGTGAATCACGGATGTCCATTATCTTCTGTATTGTCTGAATAGGCTTATGACCTAAGCCGCTTTCAATAAATAGAGAATAAATAATAGCATTTTAATGATGTCACAGTAGACGACGTGAATCATGATGGAGAAACAAGTAAATGAGCAATAGTTAAAGGAATAAGGCAGTAGGCATAAAACATTATATACTTTCATAGTGTAACTCCTGTAACAGGCATTTTACAGTCTTCTGTAACTGGTTGTCATGGTTTAAGCCCAGCCGGTAACTTGGAACCACGCAGCCAGTTGCTCACACCCTCCTCCTTCTTTCTGCCCCACACTCCCAGAGGGATGAGGAGGAGAATCAAGAGAATGTAACCCCCACAGGCTGAGATAACAGCAGTCCAGTAACTAAGGTATAATACAAAACCACTACTGCTACTGCTAATAGTAACGGAAATAACAAGGCGAGAGGATACAATTGCTCACCACCCGCCAACCAATACCCAGCCCAACTCGAGCAGTGATCTGGGCCTTCTGGGTAACTCCCCCCAGTTTCTATACTGGGCATGATGTATACTTTGGCCAGTTTGGGTCAGGTGTCCTGTCTCTGCTTCCTCCTAGCTTCCCCTCCTCCCTGGCAGAGCATGAGACTGAGAAAGTCTTTGGTCAGAGTAAACATTACTTAGCAACAACTAAAAACATCGGTGTTATTCCCAGACTGAAGGTCAAAAACACAGTAGTGCACCAGCTACTAAGAAGGAGAAAAAATGACTGCTGTAGCCGAACCCAGGACACTGGTTTTTAGAAGTCCCTTGAGTTGACTATATCCAATAGGCTTGGTGTTTAAACCCTTTCTCACTTACTCCTTTAACTCAGCACATTTAAAGAACTGTGGTCAAAAATTACTGGAAGTCTTCAGAATCCCCTTTGTCCTCTGTGAAGGCTGTGGGTTTTCTTTCTCCATACAGGCAAGTGGCCTCCTACCAGAGTGCCGTACTCCACTTAAAAGGCTGGCCCTGTTAGCCTTGTCTGTACGGAGCTTCATTTGTGATGCTGGCTTAGATGCATCTGCTCAGGTGGCCGTGAAGGCTGGGTGAAGCCAGCAGGAGAAGATGAAGACCTAGAAGGCAGGGGTCCTGAGAATGCTGGCTGGTACTCAAGGATCATCTGCTCCAAGCTCAGGAGCAGTGCATCCCAACAATGAAACGGGGCAAGAATACCAGGAGGTCTTTATGGATGCACATGGTGCTGCTGAGCAAACTCAGAAGGCAGAAAGAAGCTTATAGAAGGTGGAAGTGAGGACAGGTGGCCTTGGAAGAATTACAGGGACATTGTCTGGGAAGCTAGGGATCAGGTCAGGAAAGCTAAGGCCCAGTTAGAATTGAGTCTGACCAGGGATGTCAAGGATAACAGGAAGGGCTTCTATAGGTATATGCCAACAAAAGAAAGACTAGGGATAATGTGGATCCTCTCCACATTAGGAGAAACAGAAAACCTGGCTACTCTGGATTTGGAGAAGGCTGAGGTTCTTAGTGACTTCTTTGCCTCAGTCTTCATCAGCAAGTGCTCTAGCCATGCTTCTCAAGTCATGGAAGACAAATGCAGGGACTGGGAGAATTAAGACCATAGGAGAGGAGTAAGTTCGAGCTCTTCCAAGGAACCTGAATGTGCACAAGTCCATGGGACGTGGTGAAATCCATCTGCGGGTCCTGAGGAGCTGGCAGATCAAGTTGCTAAGCCACTGTCCATCATATTTGAAAAATCATGGCAGTCAGGTGAAGCTCCTGACAACTGGAAAAAGGGAAATATACCCCCAATTTTCAAGAAGGAGAAAATGGAAGACCCAAGGAACTACAGACCAGTTAGTCTCACCTCTGTGCCTGGCAAAATCCTGGAGCAGATTCCTAAACCAGCCCAAATAAGGAAAAAAATTGCACCTTTCAGTCTGCTTTCACTGATAGTGTTTGTACTGTCTTGCTTACAGCTTAGTTGGTGTTTTTACGGTTCTATTCTCACGCATCGTAATAAGTGAAGATTCTCTCTTTAATACACAAGTCTTATAAAATCATATCAGTTGAAGTAATACTAGGCATACATAATCTAACTCAAATAATAATCCAGCAATGAATGAGACACTTCCCTCTTGTGTTGTTGATGCACTAATATGCAGGCCTTTACTAAAATTTAAATAAGGGTCTTTAAAGAGTTTCTATATTGCTGTTTTACCTTTATATTCACATTTGGAAAAGCATTACAGGAGGCAAGACTGGCCAGACAATAAATGCAAATGATCCTTTAAAAAAATATTTCAGTGAGCAAGTTGAAGATTTTAAAATATTTTAATTATAAAAACTAGAAAACTTCATAGGAGTAAGAAGGTAAAGGTAAGGCATAATGGAGGAAACAACAAGTTTTAGTTGCATTTGAAACTGCAGATAGGCAGGACTCTGGGCTTTGCCCAAGCCCAGAGTTGCACCCGTGTGTCCTAATCCTGGATCAGGACCCTACGCAGTACTTCTGCTCACCCTTACTGAACACCTGTCTTCTCAGGTAAACCCATAGTAACTGTATTCTTACTTCACAAGTAAGGTGGAAGGCAGGAAGGAAAGAAGGAAGAAAGAAAAGGCAGGAAGGAAAGAAGGAAGAAAGAAAAGGAAGGAAGGAAGGAGAATGACTGTTAAACTACACCTACAAACTGCTGTGCAAGAAGGGGAAGAAGATGCTTGCACTTGCATCTTGTGTTTCTTGCTTCAATTACTTCATTGTTTCCCCTTTGCTGTAAAGTTGCCTATTATCAGAAGAATTCAATTTGGTCTTTGAACTGTGCATTTACTAAATCTAGTGCTCTTTCACTTGATTTATTGTTCTATACAGATGATGCCAGTAGAAGTAATGACCACATGTTATGAATCTTGTTTTCTAAATGAAAGAATGCACACAGTTTCTGCGTAAGCACCAGCAGGAGCATATCAAAGCCATCTGTCTAGGTTTCCCTCAGTTTTCATGATTCTTTCTCACAGGCTTACTTCCATTTGGGAGTGAATGACAAACTGGGATTATCTGGAAGACCGGACAGGCCCATAGGATGCCTTGGAACATCAAAGGTTGTTGCAATAAATGTTATTGGTACTAATGTATATTTCAGCTAAATATTGAATTAGCCTCTGAATGATTTTAAATAGAATTGAAATGAAATTTTATGCATGTATCTTAAAGTCCTTGTAATGCATTTTGCTGTGATGAATGTGTGTGCTCTGTCTTACTGTTAAGCTGTTGTACATTTCCTAGACATCCAATTCCAGCAATACTGGGCCAAAGCAGGTTGGATGGTGGAGAACTGAACTGCTTTGACTGAAGGAGAATGTAGACCTGCATGCCTAATAAAAACCAGAGTACCTAAAATTAGATGTGTAGGTTTTATCTTAAATATTTTGGGGTTTTTTAAGCCAACTGCTCTACGTTGAGTATTGTTTTCATAGTTTCCAAATATGTTTTTTCCTTTTCAGCTAACTCATTGCTTTAAATATTTTAAAGAAAATATTAATTGAAGCTTTTTCTCTCCACAGATATATCGGATATTAGGAAAGACTGTAGTTTGCTACTCGATCATTTTTGATCTAAGTGATTTCTACATGTCTCAGGATGTTATGATGCTGATTGATGACATTAAGGTATTTATCTATAACTTTTTCTTTGAGAAACTGATGAAAATAGAGTCTGTAGAAGACTAAAATGTGAAGTTTGATAAAATAGAAGACTGAAAGGGGAACACTGTATAGTGTGTATGCTTCCAGTACAGAAATAAACTTGCAGCTTATGCTGGAAAATCTGTGAAGGTGAATATCCTGTCAGCCTAGTAGGAGTTCTCACAAGTATTTCTGTCTGACACAAAAACTCACCCAGAAGTGACTGGGAATGCTGTAATGCAGCAAGCAAATTATCATTTGTTGCTTTGGGAAAACAAATGCTCTTGCGTGAAAAAGGAATGAGACTGGTCTGTTTAAGGGAAATACCGAAGCCTTACCTGGAGGAAGCATCGCTTAACTTTACACAAATGTTACAAATCTTGTCCCTTCCCTGATTTCAAGGCAGGCAGCAGAGCAAAGTTGACCTACCATGTCCCCTGTGCTGGAGCAGATACTTCCAGTGCTAGGAGGTGGCATTGGTTAGTCCATGTTAGTGGCCAGGATTCAAGCCCTGCATTCCCATGCGCACTTACTAGGTCATTGCATGTAGTACAATACACCACATTCTGTCTAGTACTATAGTCTGCACTAGGAGTATTTTCAGAAAACTGGTGAAATACCAGTGCTTGAAACCAGCTTCTACTTTTTGAAGAAGTCTCTTAGTAGCTTACTAGCTTTTTTTAATCTGTTCGGTTTTTCAGTGTTGTTACTTTAAGATAGCTCTTTTAGTGTCTTGCACTGTGTATTCTGGTATGTTATGCTTGGGGGTTGCTTTGTTTCAGGGTTTTTTTGGTAACTATTGTATTATTTCTTACCTAGAATGCACTGCAGTTCATTAAGCAGTATTGGAAAATGCATGGTCGTCCACTGTTTGTTGTGCTTATCCGTGAAGACAATATAAGGTAGAGAGCAAGAGCAAGATGTGCACCATTTGCAGGGTGACACTTACCTGATTGCAAGATTAATGGAGTTCTGTTTCAAATTTCAGAGGGAGCAGATTCAATCCAATATTAGATATGTTGGCAGCCTTTCGGAAAGGAATTGTTGGAGGAGTAAAAGTTCATGTTGACAGAGTACAGGTATGGTATTTTTCCTGATTGTTGTGTTCTTGCCTCCTACTATTGGTACATATATTACTTAGAAGTAACATGGAAAATAAAAGTATATTTTATTTAGTATCATAAAACTAAGGAGTCAAGACCCAAAACATTTGTTACAGTTTTTGTTTTATCTCGAAAGAAACATGAGTTTATCTTCATTCCTTTTGCTGAGTCTTTTGAAAGTGATAATCATTATACAGGATTTTCAGAAGGGAGAAAGTCTTTTTTATGTTCGGCAATCTTGTGAAATTACCACCAAAAGGTAAGTCCACCATGTCAAGCATTGAGGGATTTCTTTTAATTAGATTATCAATGAAGAGGGAAAAAAAGGTGCTTTATATATATTAAAGTTCTTACAATAACTAAGATCTAGTTTTAACATCCTTGCTGTTTTGAATTAAAGCACTTCATTAAAATGTGAAAATTACAGAGTCAGGTGCTGGTTTTAACAATACTTGTATATGCTGGTTAATCTTAGTTAATACCAACTGGAGAACCCTTCTCTTGATTAGAGAAAAGGCCAAAGACACCA
>NW_009915204.1:1697-5059 GCF_000696875.1 Nestor notabilis | reverse complement strand
TAGAAAATCAGGACTTTGTAAAAGAGCTGGGTATTTGTAAATTAAATCCTCGGAGACATAAAGATTTAAGGTATCCATGCAATCTTTCAAATTCAAAATGCGCTTCTACTGGTCACATGGAGGTCATTTAGTCTCTCCTGATCCCATTGACTTTTCCCATAGCAAATGCCATTACTGTCCACAGTGTTTGTCTACAGTGTTGTTTGTTGGGGGTTTTTTTGGGTGTTTTTTTTTATTTAACTGCAATGCCTTTCTTGACTTACATTTGGTTAAACTGATGTATTATCAGACGAGATATTTTTCAATCAACAGAATGTGTCTTTATTTTAAGCACTACTCTGTTACTTGTTTCATTGGGGAGAATTTGGGTAAAGAAAGGACATGTCTAATTCATGATGTCTTCTTAAATAATTCATCTATTCTAATAAAATCTGTATGGAATCTTTGTGAATCGTATTCTGCTGCTTCATTTAGATGCATATGTGTAAATGAGAGAGAATGTGTGGCTCTAATTGAGTGAACAATCTTTTTGACTTATAAAACATACAAAATCTAATTTAGTTTAAAAATGAGTGTGCTTAGAAGACTTGCAGCTCTTTTCTGGTTTTCACCTTCATTGTGGTCATGTGCTCAAGTACATCTGCAAGTCAAAGAGTGGATGATGTTAGCAATAAAAACAAAGCATTTTTTTTTATATTCAGTCATCTCGCAGTGTACTAGATCAGTATTTTACTGCAACTTGTGTACAATGACAATGGAACGTAAACGTTCACAATACACAGTTTTATTTAGCTAATGAGAACCATCAAAAAGCAGTCTTAAAAATGCTTTGTACACCACATTTCTTTTGGGAGTATTGAAGTAGGAAATTCATACAAATTTGGAGTGAATTAATTGCAATGACTACATCAGATAAATGCCACATTGAATTTCAAGTATGTTGTATTCTGAGACAGAAGTCTCTGTAAACTGCATTTGATGGGCAGGCATGCTTGGATTAAGGAATGACTACAGGGTAGGAAATGGCATGATGTTGTGTCTTCCTGAAATATCACTGAGGCTGACAGGAAAGCTAACCATCCTTCTGCAGTCCCTGAAATAACAAGCATTACCTACCATCCAGAACACAGGTATCATGCAGGACTCTAAGGAATGCAAATTCTTGATCTCAGGTGTTCTCATCAGACCTGGGCAAAAGAAAAGCAGAACAGTAAAAGAGAGACAACAGCTCCAAGAGACTTCTGCTGTCTTAAGTGAGATCTTAAGAAAGAGGAAAGGTATAAGATATTTGAAAATGTAGATAAAGAAACTACTTGCTCAATGGAAACCACAGGCAACATACTGAGGTCAAAAGATAACTATATAATTATGTACCTTTCTGCATCTTTTTTTATTTTTTCAATTTTTCATTTCAGACACTAATATCTGGAGCAGTTGTTGAACAACTTGACTTCCTAAGAATCTCTGAAACAGAAGAGTAAGGCTATGTGTAAATAATAATGATATGTTTCATAATCAAGGTATTTTCTGTACTATGAAGAAATTATATACTATGTTTTTTGGGGTTTTTTTTAAGGGCTCCTGTATTTAAGAGGTTGGAGGAGCTGGATCTTCCAAAACATTCTAAAGTCAAGAGACAGTCTAGTACTCCAAATGCTTCTGAACTTGAGCAGCAACCAGATGTAAATATTAATGACTGGAAAAACAAGTCAACATACGAGATCCTGCAGAAACTTAATGTAAGTAAACTTGATAAAAATACAGTATAACTTCATTCTCAAATGACAAATAATGTGCTGTTATTTTTAACAGCAGCCTTCTTTAATCAACATGATTTGTGTCATGGTTCAATGTTTAGTATAACTAGGAACATAAAAGGTCTGGTTTTCCTCTTCATACTTGGGGAATCTTCCTCTTTACATTTTCCTTTTTACTTCTGCCACTTCATGCTATAACTCTTGGCTTCCATTCTCCCATCTACCCAAATCTTCTGGTAATAAATGACCATCTAAATGGGGATCCATTTGACATATCACTAGATATTTTACTGCTAGACTAAAATTCGAAAGACTTCAGCAGTTGATACTCGCTTGGTAGACTGTTGACTTCTATGATAGAGGGGAAAGTTCCAATCTGGCGCCTTTTTTTTGTATCTAGAAGAAAGCTACAACGAAGTGTTTGTAGATCCAACATTTGATAGGAACACACAAAATATTCTCTTTGGTTCCCTATGTCATTACAAGCATTTTTGCTGTAAATGACCAAGACCCAAGAACAGAAAATCAGGAAACATTTCTGTGGCCAAATAAATACAACTTAGTTTGATCCACTGAGAAGCAGCGTCTGCAAGCAGCAGTGACAAAGATACAGCATAGATAGGGTATGAATTAGTCGTGAAGTCCCCTTGGAAACAAAACCTGTAGATTTTTTTTTTTTTTTAGTGAAACAAGAAAGGCCCTGTGAAAACCTGAAGGCTATTTGTGGTTACGTTGTTGCTGAATTGTTTTTTTTTTCAAGGACTGCAATTGCCTAGCAAGTCAAGCATTACTCTCCAGTATATTGCTTAAAAGGGAAGGACCGAATTTTATCACCAAGGACGGTAAGAGCTTCTTTCATTTGACTATTCTGAGTTTTTCAGGAAGCAGCTGTATGTTTAGTTGTAATGAACATGAATAATGGCCATTGTGCCATCAGCTACACTAATAAATAGCTACACTACAGCAGTTGTGTAGCTATTTTCTCTGCCATTTAAAGCAATTTCTGCATTAAATGGGACATGCAAATTCATAGTGTAGTGGGGAGTGAGCTGTTAAATATATGAATTCTTCTAGGCTGTTTGTAGGCCGGTTCTGTAGCTCGATGTAATTTTGAATGCACAGATATAAAAAATAGGGAGCTTGACCTTGTATAGAAAACTGAAACTGAAGACAAGTTTGTGTGTCTGTAACAAGCTAAAATGTGTGAAGCTTTATACTGAATTTTTATTTTTCTTTTATGTAGTCAATTCAATGTATCTGTGAAGCTTACTCTTGTGTTACACCTTTGTATTAAGAGCACAGGAATTAAATTCACATAGAAGAATTCAGATGAAGCTTGTGGCTTTTGTAGTGTAAAGCTTGGTGTTGGGCTTTTTTTCCTCGAAGACTGCTTATTAGCTACTTTTGTATATATTTCCTCAGAAAAAAGAGGAATGTTAAGATCAAATAATATTATCTTAGTCATCATGCAGTGTAACTTATCATCTCATGTTATAGAACTCTGCTTCATAATTTTGAGAGAAGGCAGCTGGTTCTTGTGATGAAGAGTTGTCATTTTGACATAAATATACATTATATACATATTGTTGTATGTCATGGGTTCAG
>NW_009915204.1:0-1666 GCF_000696875.1 Nestor notabilis | reverse complement strand
GTAGTGGTTATTTTTCTCCTTCCTAATAGCTGGTGCAGTGCTGTGTTTTCAACTTTAGTCTGAGTACAGTGCTGATAACACACTGATGTTTTGAGTTGTTGCTAAGTAAAGCTTACTCTGATCAAGGACTTTCAGTCTCTCATGCTCTGCCAATGAGGAGGGGCACGGGAAGCTGGGAGGAAGCAGAGACAGGACACTTGACTCAAACTAGCCAAAGGGGTATTCCATACCACAGCATGTCATGCCCAGTTTATTAACTGGGGGGAGTTACCTGGAAGGCCCAGATCACTGCTCAGGTCAGGCTGGGTTTCGGTCAGCAGGTGGTGAGCAATTATATTGGGCTTCACTTGTGTTTATTGTTTTCTTTTCCTTTTCCCCTTTTAGTTTTATATTCTCTCCCCTTGTTATTTCCGTTATTATTATTATTATTGGTGGTGGTAGTAGTTTTGTATGGTACTTTAGTTACTGGACTGTTCATCTCAACCCATGGGATTTACATTCTTTTGATTCTCCTCCCCATGCCTCTGGGAGCAGGGGGAAGAAGAGGGGAGAGTGAGCAAGCAGCTGTGTGGTTCTGAGTTACCAGCTGGGCTTAAACCACGACACTGTATTAAAAATGTCATGAACATGAATTGGAATAAAATTCATTGCCTGATACACAGCATATTGGAGAAATGCAATGTGACCCCAAAGTCTCAGTTGGAAATCTGTGTGTTAGGCAGGTGTAACCTCTGAAGCCACTGTTATCTGTACTGTTGCCAGGCTTTGAGAGCCTTAGTAGATTTCTTTAGCCCTTTGTAGATTGTGTCTTCTCTGCTCTGGAAATTACTTGAGGCAGACTTCCTGACCTCTGTAAGCAACCAGCATAGCAACTTTTGACCATCAGATCATGAAGAATGACCATAAGATCATGATGAACTTACTCAAAAATTCTCTTGAAAACAAGTAGTACGGCTGTGCCTCTGGCTGTTCAGAGTTAATTTTTATAGACCTTTTGGTGCTATCCCACATGAAAAAGTGGATGATGATAACTCAGACAAACAGTCTGAGTCATTGACTCTCCTATGACTGGAGACTACAGAGACTGGTGTTAAATAATCACACCATCAATAAAACATAAATCTAAAAACAAAAGCTGAAGAACCTTGGGAATTCCAGCTTACAGGCACAGACCATGATTTTTGTGAGTCAATTTCCACTACTTCTGTTGTTATAGATGAACTTACTCTTCATCAGTAAGTGCCTGGCATGAAAAACACTGCCATTCTATCCAAGAACTTAAGATCTACAAGCTAAATAAAGTCTAAATTGCCGAGGTGAGTATCTCTACAGAGGATGCCTTGAACACCGGAGCGGGGGGAAGCTCAGCATCCCGGAGCCTCAGTTCAGAGTGGGGAAAGCCACCGAGGGAGCCTCAAGTCCTCGACAGGACTTGCCCAGGAGCTGGCAGCTCAGCAGATGCGAGCAGCTGACTCACAGGGAGCAGAGCCAGGAGTGACAACACCAGCCCTCGGTGGGTAAAAAACCCACCCCAGGGAGTGCAAGCGACCAGGAGCATGGCGAACAGGGCGGGCAAACAAGGAGTGGTGCAGCAGTTTGCACAGCAGTTCGCGCAGGTAGGTCAGGCGGGCAGGTAGCAGGATGGTGAGCACTCACCTCAGGAGCA
>NW_009915203.1:11388-14988 GCF_000696875.1 Nestor notabilis | reverse complement strand
TTGTCCTCCCAGGTCGAGGCCACCATCCTGGTGCAGGACTTCCCCCACAAGCGCCACGTGCTCCATCAGACCCGTGTGCAGCTGAGCCCCGATGAGGGCATGATGGCCACCACCACCATCAAGGTGGGTCAGCACCCCCGTGTCACTGCCCCCTGCCTTGCTCCAGGCTCGACCCTATATAAGACAGCAGAGAATCTCCATGGGGTTACACGGGGCAGGTTATATGAGGTCTTTGGGGATGGTTGGTCCTATGGGACAGGGACTGTGAGGTCCTTTGTGATGGTCACCCTATAACTAGGGGATGGTGACACTTGGGATGGTCACCTCCAGATGATCTGCCCTATGCTCAACCCTATACAAGACAGTGGAGAATCTCCATGGGGTTAGTGAGATATGGGGGAGGGTGGTCACTGTGAAGTCTTTGGGGATGGTTGGTGTGAGGTGCTATGGGACAGGGACCATGAGGGCCTTGGTGATGGTCACCCTATGACCAGGGAATGGTCACACTTGGGGTGGTCACCTCTAGATCTCTGATGGGGAAGACCTTGGGGACTGTCACTTGGTGTCCTCAGCCCCATTCCCTGTGCATTGGTGCCATCTGGTGTCCCTGTCCCCACGGTGCCACCTCTGTCACCACAGGTTCCAGCCAAGGCCTTGCCCAAGTCAGCAGAGAAGCAGTTCGTGTCGGTGATGGCGCGGGTGGCCCAGGTCACCCTGGAGAAGGTGCTGCTGGTGGCACTGCAGAGCGGCCACATCTTCGTGCAGACCGACAAGCCCATCTACACCCCTGGCTCCATCGGTGGGTCCTTGGGGTGCTGGATGTCACCACAGCGTGTTGGGTGCTGGTGGCACTTTGAGGTCTTGGTGGCGTCTTGGAGTCTTGGGTCCCTTCCATGGCACCTCTTGGGGTGTTGGTGGCATTTTGGAGTCTTAGTGGTGTCTTGGGGTATTGGGTTCCCTCCATGGGGTCCATGGGGTGCTGGTGTGACCCTGGGGTGCTGGGTCACCTCCATGGCATCTTGGGGTCTTGGTGGCATCTTGGGGTCTTGGGTCCCCTCCATGGCATCTCTTGGGGTCTTGGTGGCATCTTTGGATGCTGGTGGTATCTTGGGGTGTTAGGTCCCCTCCATAGCACATTAGGGTCTTGGTGGCATCCTGGGGTCTTGGGTTCTGTCCATTGCACCTCTTGAGGTCTTGGTGGCATCTTGGGGTGTTGGTGGCATCTTGGGGTGTTGGGTCCCCTCCATTGCACCTCTTGGGGTCTTGGTGGCACCCTGGGGTGCTGGTGTGACCTTGCCATGGTCCATCCCCCATTTCTGGATGTTCTCACACCCTCCTTGCTCCCCCGTGTGTCCCCCCCCAGTGCTCTGTCGCCTCTTTGCTCTGGACTACCTCATGCAACCAGTGTCCAAGACGGTGATCGTGGAGGTCAAGGTGGGTCACAGGGACACGGGGACACAGGGACATGGGGACATCAATGCCACCATCCCCAACCACTCCATGTCCTTCAGACACCTGATAATGTCATCATCAAGCAAGTGCCCGTGTCCTCGCCAATGAAGACCGGCATCTTCTCCTTCAACCACAACCTGCCCGAGATCATCAGGTTGGTGCCACCTCCAAGGGGGACCTGGAGACATCTGTGGCCATGGGCTTGTCCCCTCAGCCTGTCTCCTGCCTTTTACAGCCTGGGGACATGGACAATAATGGCCAAATTCGAAGACTCACCAGAACAGGTCTTCAGCAGCCAGTTTGAAGTCAAGGAGTATGGTAAGGTGGGGTGGGGGTCCCCAGGGACCTGGGTCCCTTGTCCTGCATCTCTGGTCCATTGGATGTCCTCCCCATAGTGCTGCCAAGCTTCGAGGTGATGCTGGAGCCAGAGAAGAGGTTCCTCTATATTGACCAGAAGGAGGATTTCCGAGTGTCCATCACAGCCAGGTGGGATAGAGCCCTCAAACCTGCCCATTTTGGGGGTCAAACCCCCCATGGGTGATGGGGTCACCATGGAGTGACAAAGTCCCCAAGGATGGGACAAAGGTGACAGGTTTGAGGTGATGGGGATGTGGGGAAAGGAGATGATGGAGACACAGGGTGATGGTGATGGAGGACATGGGCTGAGGAGGACATAGGGTGATGGTGATGGAGGACAGGGGCTGAGGAGGACACAGGGTGATGGTGATGGAGGTGGCAGAAGGACACAGGCTGATGGAGGACAAGAGCTGAGGAGGACACAGAGTGATGGTGATGGAGATGGCAGGAGGACATGGGTGTATGAAGACATGGGGCAATGGAGTGACAGGGTGGCATGACAAGAGGCTGTGGGGACATGAGGTGGCAGCGAGGTGGATGCGATGGGGACACGGGTTGACGGTGACAGCGGTGGCTTGTCCATAGGTACCTCTATGGGAAGCGTGTGCAGGGATCAGCCTTTGTCCTCTTTGGTGTCATGGTGGATGATGAGAAGAAGAGCATCCCCCAGTCCCTGCGCCGCGTCCAGGTGACCCCATCCTTGTCCCTGTGCCCACACCTTGTCCCTGTTCCAATGCCCTGTTGAGCTCTGTCTTCTCCATGCCCATCCCACCCCCATGGCTGTCCCTGTGCCACCATGTCCATGCTGCAGGTGACGGATGGGGATGGAGAAGCCGTGTTGTCCATGGCCACGCTGCAGCAGCGATTCCCCAACCCTGCGGAGCTGGTGGGACATTCCCTCTACGTGTCCGTCACCGTCCTCACCGAGTCAGGTCTGCAGCAGGGTCACAGGGGGCTTGTGGGGACAGTGGGGACGTGAGAGGCCACGGGCTCCATGTGGTTCTTGTGGTCTTCAACCAGCTGGGTAGGTGGGGACATGGGGACATGGGGACAGCAGCGCCACGTGGGGCTGGGGAGACGTGGTGATGGGGACATGGGGCCAGTTGGATCACGCAGCACCCGGGTGACATGTCCCTTCCCGTGCTCCTTCAGGCAGTGACATGGTGGAGGCCCAGCGCAGCGGCATCCGCATCGTGACGTCCCCGTACACCATCCACTTCACCCACACCCCAAAGTACTTCAAGCCAGGGATGCCCTTTGACCTGACGGTGTGGTCCAGGACCCCCATGGTGACAGGGTCCCCAACATCAGGGCGGGGACAGTGGTGGCATCGCTCCAGGTCCCCAGCATCAGGCCCATGCCCCACCATTCCACCACAGTGGAATAGACTTGGGGACCAGGGTCTGTCCCCATGTCTTGTCACTGTGTCACTGTCCCTGTGTCACCCTGATGGCACCAGGTGCTGTGTCCTTCCTGCCACACCCCCATGTGATGTCCTTGTGTCCCCCTGCAGGTCTATGTCACTAACCCAGACGCGTCCCCAGCTTCACGTGTCACCGTCAAGGCTGATGGCTTCCAGGGTGTTGTGTCCACCCAGCGTGATGGCACAGCCAAGCTGGTCCTCAACATGCCAGCCAACAAGGAAACTGTCCCCATCACTGTGAGTAGGGATAGGAACCGGGGTGGCCTTGGAACTGGTGGATGGGGCTGGTTGGAGCTGGTCGGATCCAACCCCCGTGTCCCACCACCGTCACAGTGCAGAACTTCCTTATCTCCAAGCTGTACTGCCCC
>NW_009915203.1:0-10905 GCF_000696875.1 Nestor notabilis | reverse complement strand
TCCTCCTGGATCCATTCGCTGCCCTCCAGCTCGCACCACAGCCTCGGGGTTACCACAGCCCTTCTGGGATCTCCTGCCCAGGCCACCCCTCTCCACGCTGACCAAGGGGCACCGTGTCCCTGGGTGTAGGTGCGGACGGAGGATCCCGAGCTCCCTGGTCCCCGTCAGGCCTCGCGGCAGATGGTGGCCAAAGCCTATCGCAGCCAAGGAGCATCCGGGAACTTCCTCCACTTGGCCGTGGGGGCCACGGAGCTGCAGCTTGGGGACAACCTGGCCGTTAACTTCCACCTCAAGACCAACAACAACAACGTCCGGGACTCGGTCCCCTACTTCACCTACCTGGTGAGTGCCGGCCACCAACCCACTCCCAGTGTCCAGGTGCCCCCAACCCAACCCCCGCGCACCCGCGCAGGTGCCACCAACCCAACTTGAGTGTCCAGGAGCCACCAACCCCAGTGTCCAGGTGCCACCAACCCAACTTGAGTGTCCAGGAGCCACCAACCCCAGTGTCCAGGTGCCACCAACCCAACTTGAGTGTCCAGGAGCCACCAACCCCAGTGTCCAGGTGCCACCAACCCAACTTGAGTGTCCAGGAGCCACCAACCCCAGTGTCCAGGTGCCACCACCCCAACCTTTCCTTGGCCACCACAGATCATGAGCAAGGGACACATTGTCCGTGCTGGGCGCCAGCGGCACGAGGCCGGCCAGAGCCTGGTGACCATGTCCCTGCCGGTGACCTCCGAGCTCCTCCCCTCCTTCCGCATCGTGGCCTATTACTACGTGATGCCAGGCGAGATCGTTGCTGACTCCATCTGGGTTGATGTCAAGGACACTTGCATGGGCACTGTGAGTGTGTCCCCAAAGCCCTGGGGCCCAGGGGGTCCTTGGGGGACATTGCTTGGGTCTTGGAGGTTGTTTGGGTGAGCCTGGATGTGGTCCTTGAGGGGTTTGGGTGGTTCATGATGGGGCTTGGGTGGTTCATGATGGGGTTTGGGTGGTCCATGATGGGGCTTGGGTGGTTTGTGATGGGGCTTGGGTGGTTCGTGATGGGGCTTGGGTGGTTCGTGATGGGGTTTGGGTGGTTCTTGAGGGCTCAGGTGGTCCATGATAGGGCTTGGGTGGTTCATGATAGGGATTGGATGGTCCATGGTGAGGATTGGTTGGTCTTTGAGGAGCTTGGGTGGTCCTTGAGGGTCTTGGTTGGTGTCCCATGATGGGGATTGGGTGGTCCATAATGGGGCTTGAGTGGTCCATAATGGAGTTTGAGTGGCCCGTGATAGGGCTTGGGTGGTCCATGATGAGACTTGGGTGGTCCCTGAGGGGCTTGGATGGTTTATGATGGGGCTTGGGTGGTTCATGATGAGGATTGGTTGGTCCTTGAGGGGTTTGGGTGGTCTGTGATGGGGTTTGGATGGTCCAGGATGGGGATTAGGTGGTCCATGATGGAGCTTGGATGGTCCTTGAGGGGCTTGGGTGGTCTATGACAGGGCTTGGGTGTCACTGAGGTGATTTGGATAAATGTGAGCATTTTATGGTGGGCCTTGGTTAGTCCATTGATGCTCCAGGTCTTCCATGGTGCAATCCCCAACCACCGCCTACCCCTGGAGGACTCCACCACCCCATTGGCTTGGAGTTACCCCCATGGGCATCTCCTGGGGGTGTCATGGAGTGGGTTTGGGGCACCCTATAACCATGACCCTCTCCAAGCCCCATGTCCTCTGCAGCTGGTGGTGAAGGGAGCAACAGAAGCTGACAACCGGGTGCATGAACCGGGGACACCCATGAGGCTGCGCATTGAGGGTGACCACAAAGCCTACGTGGGCTTGGTGGCCGTTGACAAGGGTGTCTTCGTCCTCAGCAAGAAGAACAAGCTCACCCAGTCCAAGGTGGGTGCCCAGGTCCCCATCCCCATTGTCCCCACCATGACTGGCTTGTCATGGTTGTCCCATGGTGGCCCCAGGTTTGGGACACGGTGGAGAAGAGTGACATCGGCTGCACCCCCGGCAGCGGGAGGGACAACGTGGGGGTCTTTGCTGATGCTGGTCTCAGCTTGGTCACCAACGTGAAGATCACCACGCCACAGCGAGGGGGTAGGGGACATGTGGGGATGGGACAACCTGGGGGTGACAATTGGATATGGGGAGGTGGCACTCGAAGGATGGGGAAGTGACGCCTGAGGGATGGCTGGGGTGGCCTGTCAGCTTTGGGATGTGCCAATGGATGGCCAGGGGGGGTGACCCTGGGGTTGGGGCTGGTGATGGGCTCCTCACGGGTGTCCCCTCTGTCCCCAGAGGTGAAGTGCCCCCAACCCGCGCAGCGCAAGCGCCGCTCCGTGCAGCTCATCGAGTACAAGGGCACCAAGGGTAGGTGGCACTGGGAGTGTCCCATGTCCCCAAGGGGCACTGGAGCATCCCATGGCCCAGTCAATACCAGTGGCTCGTGTCCATCCCGTGGTACCTATCCCAGGACAGGTGACCTATGTCCTTGAAGAACATCACGATGTCCCTGGAGATACCACAATATCCCATGTCCCAGTGAACACCAGTGTCCCATATCCCAAAGGACCCCAGCGTGTCCCATGTCCCCAGTGACCCCACAGCATCCCATATCCCAAAGGACACCAGCGTGTCCCATGTTGTGGTGACCCCACAGCATCCCATATCCCAAAGGACACCAGCGTGTCCCATGTTGTGGTGACCCCACAGCATCCCATATCCCAAAGGCCCCCAGCGTTTCCCATGTCGTGGTGATCCCACAGCATCCCATATCCCAGAGGACACCAGCGTGTCCCATGTCATGGTGACCGGCTCTGGGGCCAGGTACCAGTTGGGTCCCTTGGTGCCCACAGCGGCCGAATACAAGGACAAGGCTCTGCGCAAGTGCTGTGAGGACGGGATGAAGGAGAACCCCATGGACCACAGCTGCGAGCGCCGCTCCACCTACATCCAGGATGGAGAAGCTTGTGTCCAGGCCTTCCTTGACTGCTGCACCCACATCAGGACCATCCGCAACCAGAAGCAGCGCCTGCTCCAGCTTGAGCTGGCCCGAAGCAAGTGATGGGGCATGGAGAGGTTCCTGGAGGGGTTGGTGGTTGGGTGAAGCTTCAGTGAAGCTTGGGGGATGCTTGGGGGAACCTCAAGTGATGCTTATGCCACCCTTGGGTGAACCTCAAGTGATGCTTGTGCCACCCTTGGGGGAACCTCAAGTGATGCTTATGCCACCCTTGGGTGAACCTCAAGTGATATGCTTGGGCCACCCTTGGGTGATGCTTGGGTGAACCTCAAGTGATGCTTGTGCCACCCTTGGGTGAATGTTGGGTGAACCTCAAGTGATGCTTGTGCCACCCTTGAGTGAACTTCAAGTGATGCTTGTGCCACTCTTGGGTGAACCCCAAGTGATGCTTGTGCTACCCTTGGGTGAATGCTGGGTGAACCTCAAGTGATGCTTGTGCCACTCTTGGGTGAACCTCAAGTAATGCTTGTGCCACCCTTGGGTGATGCTTGGGTGAACCTCAAGTGATGCTTATGCCACCCTTGGATGATGCTTGTGCTACCCTTGGATGATGCTTGGGTGATGCTTGGGTGAATGTTGGGTGAACCTCAAGTGATGCTTGTGCCACCCTTGGGTGATGCTTGTGCCACCCTTGGGTGATGCTTGGCCAACACATGGCTGGTGCTTGGCTGATGCTGGGGTGAACCTGGCTTTGCCCAGGGACTGGGGTCCTGAGAGTACGGTCCAGAGGGCCCGTGTCCCCCCCAGGTGAGGTGGACGATGGGTTCTTGGCTGACGAGGACATCACCTCCCGGAGCCTCTTCCCTGAGAGCTGGTTGTGGCAGGAGGAGGCACTGACAGAGCAGCCCAATGAGCTGGGGTGAGTCCTGTCCCCACAGTCCATGTGGTCAACACGGGGCCATAACCCCATGATCCACCCAGAGCCCTCAAGAGGCTGCTTCTGACCCCATGGTGCTGCCTTGGACCAGCTCTGACACCTTGGTCCGGTTCATGGCCCATCTACAGCCCCTGGTCCAACTTTGGGACCAGCTTGGTGGCCCATTCCACCTCCTTAGCTTGGTTTGGGGACCATTATGACCCCCTTGGCCATTCCCATCCTCTGCAGGATCTCCACAAAGACTCTCCCTGTGTACCTGAAGGACTCCATCACCACATGGGAGGTCCTGGCAGTCAGCATCTCCAAGACCAAGGGTAGGTGATGGCAAAGGGTTCCCTGTGGAGCAAAGGAATACCCCAAATCTCAGGGATGGTGCCTGGGACTTGAAGGGTCCCCTAAAGCCTGGTGGGTTTCCTTGGACTTTGAAGGATATCCAAGACCTTAGAAGGGTGGAGAGGTGCCCTGGACTTCAGGGACATCCATCAAAGCTTAGGGACATTCCTTGGGCCTTGAGGGATCTCCTAAGCCTTGGGAGGACTCCAAGGGTCTTAGGAGGACTCAATGCGATTTGAGGGATCCCCTAAGTCTTGGAATGACTCCATTGGACTTGAAGGATCTCCTAAAGCCTTGGGATGACTCCATTGGACTTGAAGGATCTCCTAAGCTTTTGGAGGACTCCATGGGCCTTGAGGGATCTCCTAAGCTTTGGGAGGACTCAATAGGCCTTGAGGGATCCCCCAACCCTTGGGGATGCCCCTGAGGGCCCCACAAGCTCACAAACCTGGCCCTGTGTGGTCATCCCTTAGGGCTGTGCGTGGCCGACCCCTATGAGATCACGGTGATGAAGGAGTTCTTCATGGACCTGCGCCTGCCCTACTCGGTGGTGAGGAACGAGCAGGTGGAGATCCGCGCCATCCTCTACAACTACTGGACACACAAGATCACGGTTGGAAGGAGACCCAAGACGCGGGGCCCATGGTAGGGAGGGTCCATGGTCACCTCGTCCCCATTGACCAACGTCTCCTGTGGCCCATAGGTGCGCGTGGAGCTGATGTACAACCCAGGCCTGTGCAGCGCCTCCACCTCCAAGATGCGCTACCAGCAGGTCCTCAGCCTGGAGCCCCAGTCCTCAAGGGCTGTGCCCTTCGTCATCGTGCCCTTGGAGCTGGGCCTCCATGAGGTCGAGGTGAAGGCAGCTGTCCAGGGCCGCTTTGTGGCCGATGGTGTCAAGAAGAAGCTCAAAGTGGTGGTGAGTGGCCACCATATGGTGCCATCTCCATTGCTGAGATGTTCTCAGCGGGGTAGCCCCGTGGCCACATGGGGTTGGTACCCAGGGATGAAGGATGCTCCCCACCAAGGATGCTCAAGTGGGGCTTTCCCAGTCTGGTGTATGAGCTGGAGATGCTGGTTTATACTGGGTCAACATGGAGATATTGGGAATGGGGGACCCAAACCCAACTTAACCTTTAGCATTGAGCTCTCCTGGAGATGGGAAAGAGGGACCCAAACCCAACCCAACCTTTAGCATCGGAATCTCCTGGAGATGGGAAAGAGGGACCCAAACCCAACCCAACCTTTAGCACTGGACTTTCACCTCTGCAGCCTGAAGGGATGAGGGTGGAGAAGACAGTGAAGATAATCGAGCTGGACCCGAAGAAGAAGGGAGTCAGTGAGTGGCCCCATCTGGTCTTGGGGATGTCTCAGCCCCACAGGGATGTTCCACTAAGGGAAAGGTCTGGGGCATCTATGGGGCAAAGGAAGTTCCACTGTGGGGCTGGGACATCTTGGGGGATGAAGGATGTACCAGCAAGGGTAGGACTTGGGTGACAAGGGACATCCCACTGTGGGCCTGGGGCATCTTGTGGAATGAGGGAGGTCCTACCATGGGTCAATGGGGCCAAAGGACATCTTCTTGGAGCTGGGGCATCTCAAGGGAGAAGGGACATCCTGGATGGCTCTGGGACATCTTGAGGGACCAGGGACATCCTGCTGCAGATGTGGGGCAGGGCTGTCTCAACCTCAGGTTGTGGGGAGGGGACATGAAGGACTTGGGGTCACCCATCTCCATCCTGCCCCACAGATGGTGTGCAGGAGGAGAGGGTGAAGGCTGCCAACATCTCTGACATTGTCCCCAACACCGAGTCGGAGACCAAAGTCAGCATCCAAGGTGAGGGTGACCAGGGGAAGGGACATGCATGGGGACAAGGGCTTGGGACCCTCCTGGCTTCACATCTCCTCTTCTTCTTGTCCAGGCAACCCCGTGTCCATCATGGTGGAGAAAGCTCTGGATGGGGAGAAGCTGAAGCATCTCATCGTGACACCATCGGGCTGTGGGGAGCAGAACATGATCGGGATGACACCCACCGTCATTGCCACCCATTACCTTGACAGCACATTGCAATGGGAGAGCCTCGGTGTTGACCGCCGCACTGAGGCCATCAACTTGATCAAGAAGGGTAAAAGCATCCCCCAAAGGGTGGGAGCATCTCCTGGGTTCCTCTCTTGGGGTGCTAAATGTCCCCATCATCGACTGTGCTGAAGGACCTTTGAAGAAGACATGGGTCGGGTGTGACCAGGTTGGGGATCTCTATTGGTTGGCACTGGGATGGGCTCCAGGAAGGGGTTGGTGGCCTGAAGCTTGGCTGGGTGCTCCCTGTGGTGCCCAACCACCATCTGCTCCCCAGGTTACACCCAACAACTCGCGTTCCGGAAGCCTGACAGCTCCTATTCGGCCTTCAAGAACCGTCCCTCAAGCACTTGGTGAGGTCCTGTGGCCACCAGGGGTCTGGCTGATAGGGTTGGATGTGGCACTAAGGTTCTCCTGTCCCCAGGTTGACGGCCTACGTGGCCAAAGTCTTTGCCATGGCCATCAAGCTGATAGACATCGAGCCCGAGGTGGTTTGTGGTGCTGTGAAATGGCTCATCCTGAATAGGCAGAAGCCAGATGGGATCTTCCAAGAAGATGCTCCTGTCATCCATAAGGAGATGGTGGTATGGGGGGGATTCAAGCCCTGGTGGTGACCCTGTTGGCTTATGGAACGGAAAGGACAATGTTGGGTGGGAGGGACGAGCATTGGGTGGCCAGAGCTTGGTGTGGAGGCAATGATGCTGAGGTCTTCCTCCTGTCTCTCTCACACAGGGAGGTTACCAGGGCGCTGAGCCTGAGGTGTCCCTCACAGCCTTTGTCCTCATCGCTCTGGAGGAGGCGCGGGAAATCTGCAAGGACCATGTCAACGTGAGTGGCCCCACATGGGGAAAGAGGGGGGACAACAAACCTGTCTCATAGAAGGACAAGTGCTTCAGGACGAGGTGCTCACCCCTTATAGCACCCACCCGAGAATCTAAACTCGCTTCCTTTCTACCCAGAGCTTGGACAATGGCATCTCCAAAGCTGCTGAATACCTGGCCCGGAGGTACCAGTCGCTATCCCGGCCCTACACGGTGGCCCTGAGCTCCTATGCCTTGGCCTTGACAGGGAAGCTCAGGAGCGAGAAGGTTCTCATGAAGTTCTCCAAAGGTGATGTCCCACCAGGATAAAACTGATGGGAGGGGGAGTGGGGAACTATGGGTTAGCAGAGAGCTGTGGTCAGTGACTCAATGGCCAAGTGGAGACTGAGGGGTCGGTGTTGGGTTCAGCATCATTGTTGGGGACAGTGGGATTGAGCACCCTCAGCACGGTTGTGGTGGCACCGAGGTGTGCGGGGCGAGCTGGAGGGGAGCGATGGGATCCAGAGGGACCTGGATGGGCTGGAGAGGTGGGAACCTCATGGAGATCAACAGGGCCAAGGGCAAGGTCCTTGCACATGGGTTGGGACAATCCCAAGGGAGACATGGCCTGGATGGAACAGCCTGAGAAGGACTTGGGGGTGTTGGGTGAGGAGAAGCTCAACATGAACCAGGCAACCATGTGGTGGGTGCAGGTCCAAGGCAGGGATCCTGCCCCTCTGCTCTGCTCTGGTGACACCCCACTTGGATGCTGCATCCAGCTCTGGGGTCCTCAACATAAAGAGGACCCGCCTCGCGGGCCCTCAACATAAAGAGGACATGGAGCTGCTGGAGCAAGGCCAGAGGAGGCCACGAGGATGAGCAGGGGCTGGAACAGCTCCTGTATGGAGCCGGGCTTAGAACATTGGGGCTGGAGAAGGGAAGGTGCTGGAGACCTCAGAGCAGCTTCCAGGGTCTGAAGGGGGCTACAAGGATGTGGAGAGGGACCTTCATCAGTGATGGGACAGGGGATGATGGGTTCAAACTGCAACAGGGGAAGTTCAGGTTGGAGATAAGGAAGAAGTTCTTCCCTAGGAGGGCGCTGGGACACTGGGAGGGGTTGAATGGAGAAGGTTTGGATGAAGCATCCCTGTCCAAGGCCAGGTTGGACACAGGGGCTTGGAGCAACCTGCTCTAGTGGAAGGTGTCCCTGCCCGTGGCAGGGGGTTGGAACTGGACGAGCTTTAAGGTCCCTCCCAACCCAACCCATTGCATTCTATGGTGTGGGGACAACCCATCCCTGGAGGGTGCTGAGAGACCCATGTCACTCCAGGGGGCAACCACTGGGAGGAACGCAACGCCTTCACCTACAACATCGAGGGCACGTCCTATGCTCTGCTGGCCCTGCTGCAGATGGAGAAGCCGGAGCTGACGGGGCCGGTGGCCCGCTGGCTGGCCCAGCAGAACTACTTCGGTGGTGGCTACGGATCCACCCAGGTAGGCTATGGACCCCCCTGGCACCCATGGGTGCTGCCCATGGGTCTGAAGGATGAGTGTTGAGGGGTCATCAATGGCCATGGGGATCCCAGGGATGTTTCACAGGGGGCACATCTGGTGCCATGGGACTCCCAAGACATTGGGGGATGCCTCAGGGCTTTGCGGATCACCTCAGGGCTCTTGGGATCGCCCCATGTCCTTGGGGAACATCCCTTGTCCTATGGGACCCTAAAGGCATTGGGGGAGCTCTTGGGGCTTGGGGTGTCACTTCAAGGCCCTTGGGATCCCCCATGTCCTTGAGGAACACCCCTGCTCCTATGGGATCTCAAGGGCTTTAGAAAACCTACAAGTCCTGTCCCTGGGGCCACCTCCAGCCCCTGTGGACCCTCAGGGACACATCCTGTCCCTGGGGGACACCTCTGCTCTATAACACCTCCAAGGGCATGTTCCAAGTGCTATCAGGACTTGGGGTCACCCTGAGCTCAGGGCCACTCTGGGGGCTTTGAGGATGCTCCAGGTGATGTCCCGAAGCCCTGATGACACAAGCATCCCTTCAGGCCACCATCCTGGTGTTCCAAGCGTTGGCCCAGTACCAGGTGGCATCTCCCCGGGAGCTCGACCTGGACCTGGACGTGTCGGTGCTGCTGCCCCGGCGCGCCAACGCCATCACCTACCGCATCGAGAACCGCAACGCGCTGGTGGCCCGCTCCGCCGAGGTACCATCGGGGCCATGGTGGTGGTGGCCAGGGGATGTCCCTGTCCCCTCTGGGGCTCTTCGTGTCCCAGGACAGTCCTGTCCCCTCGCTATGGCCCTCGGCTGTCCCTGTCCCTTCCATGTGTCCATCCAAGGCTTGGGATGTTCCTGCCATGTCCCTCCATGTCCCAAGTTGATCTTGTCCCCTTCTCTTGGCGTGGAATGTCCCTGTCCCCTTCATGTCCCTCCACATTCTCTGATCTCCTTGTCCTCTCCATGTCCTTCAATGTCCCTGTCCCCTTTGTGTCATGCAATGCTGTTGTCCCCTCTATGTCCTTCTGTGTCCATCCCTCCATCGCATCATGCAACACTGTTGTCCCCTCCATGTCCTTCACTGTCCATCCCTCCATCGCGTCATGCAATGCCGTTGTCTCCTCCATGTCCTGGGATGTCCCATCCCTCCATGTCCCTCCCAGATGATGTCCCTGCCCTATCCCAATGTCCCCTCTCCCCATAGACCAAGCTGAATGAGGACTTCACAGTGAAAGCTGAAGGCACGGGCAAGGGGACAATGACCGTGGTGACCATCTACAATGCCATAGTCCCCGAGAAGGACAGCAAGTGTGACAGCTTTGACCTGAGGGTACAAGTGGAGGATGTGAAGATGGGTGAGTCCCCCACATGTCCTCCCCATGTCCTTACTCCATGTGTGTCCCCTTCAATGTCCCCTCATTGTCCCCATGACAGGCAAGGAACGGGAGGGTGCCATCCGCTCCATCAAGATCACCATCTGCACCAGGTAGGACAGTGTGGGGACATCAGGGAGGTTGGAGATAGGGATGGGAATGGGGATGGTGGGGATCCCCCCATAGGGATCCCTGGGAATAGGGACATCAGGGATGGGGGTGCTGGGGACAATAGGGCATATGGGGACTGGTGGGTGACCTCAGCCCTGTCCCCATAGGTTCCTGGACAATGTGGATGCCACCATGTCCATTCTTGATGTCTCCATGCTCACAGGCTTCTTGCCTGATGTCCAGGACCTGAAGAGGGTGAGTGTGGTCCATGGGGACATGGGGACACGGGGACACATGGGGGGGGACCCAGAACCTTGCATCTTTGTGTCTTTGTGTCCCACTTTGTCCCCTCATGTCCCCATGTGTGTCCCCATATCCCTTATTTGCCCCACATTCCACTGTGCCACCACATCCCTTCATGGCCATGTGCCATCATGTCCCCTGGTGTCACCATCCCCATGTCCTCCCATCTCTGCGTGTCCCCTTCATCCTGCCCATGGCCATGTGTCCCTGCATGTCCCATGTGGGCAGTGTCACCATGTCCCTCTGTGTCCCTCCATCCCTGCATCCTGATGTGTGTCCCCACGTGTCCCTTGTGGCCTGCATGTCACCATGGCCCTGTCCCCAGCTCACAGATGGGGTGGACAGGTACATCTCCAAGTTTGAGATCGACCAAGCGCAGTCGGACCGCAGCAACGTTGTCATCTACCTCGACAAGGTGGGGACATGGGGGACATGGGGGACATGAGGGACATGGCGATGGGGACAAGATGGGACAGGGATATGGGTGTGATGGGATGGGGTAGGGATGTGATGGGACAGGG
>NW_009915202.1:0-35747 GCF_000696875.1 Nestor notabilis | reverse complement strand
AATTATATTTTACTATTTTATATTTTTAAAGTTATCCTTTAAGCTATACATTTTGATATCGAGAAAAATCCACATCTCTCTATAAGGCCTAAGTCACCGGGCTCCAGGTCAGAAGGGGAAAAACTGGACAAGTTGGGGAGGGGAAATTTTATCCTAAGCTCAAGCAAGAGTCCTGTTTTCCCCTCAGGCCTGCTACCCCAGCCCTCCATGACACCACCCTGTCATGCTTCACCACAGAACTCCCTGAAAATGGATCTAGGATTTGGTTCCTGACAAACCTCATCTCAGTCTTTAGTGCTGGGTCACACAGGAACAGGATGGAGGCACTTCAAAGGCACAAGGGTAGGATCAGGCAGGTAGATCCTCTCTTCATCCAGTTTCTCCGATGGCTGCCACTGACACAGCTGAACTGCAGATGGGGAGAGGGACTGCTGCTTCTTGGGGCAGATGTTGTTTGTGAGTTGGGGGACATTATTTGTAGCATGTCTCTGTGAAAAGGAAAGGCAGCAAATAAAAGTTATGACACGGTGAAGAGGATGCCTATGTATGCCAAATACCCACAACGCCAAAACACTGGAACATCAAGCTGGATGCCTAGGCTGTAAAGGTTAGTGCTAAGAACACAAGTTTATGACTTGGTGCAATGCAGTCCTCTAAAATGCAGTTTGTAGTTTTCTGTCCTTTGTAAACTGATATGCATAGGGAAGAACAAAGGATTGCCTTCACATGCTTCACATGAAGATGTTTTTACATCCATTTCAAAAGTGTGCCTTTCAGTATCTTTGTGTTTTATGAAATAAGGCCCGAGAAACAATTCTTTCCCCTTCAAAATCAGACTATCTTTCTGTGATTAGGTTTACATAAATCTACAAAGCCTTGAGCTCTCTGGGAAACTGATTATCACAGCCCCACTTCTTCCCCCCTCAAAAAATCTGAGCAACTGAGCAGACACTCATGACAAACATTTTTGGGAAAGCTGCAATACCTCTCCATGTCAAGAAATCTTACACTCCAGTTTCCTAGTTTTCCGCTTAGTTCTGTGGCAAGAGCAGGAAAAATTAAAGGCCACAATGTGCAGGATGTGCAGGTGTAATTGGCAATTACCAGCAGCTCTGTCACTGCGGTGCGTAGGTTCAGCTCACTGTGAACATCATCTGTGATTCCTCATTTTGGGCTGCCAGAGATGAAGTTGGTCAAAACCCCACATCACTTCTGAAAATCATAATCAAAGTACAGGGAGCTTAGAAAGGTAAAATTAAGAAAAAGCAAAAAAATGAGTTTCAGGATTTCCTTGTTTAATAAATAAAAAAGAAGGCACTAATACATTTTTCTCTTTCATAAGTTACATGTAAACCATACACACAGACTTTGGAAGTACAAACCCTATGTCTTCACAGGCATCAAAAAAACCCCTCACCAAACCTATTTCAGTTTGTGATGCTCCCTGCTGTGATTTCTTCAAGCTGGGTGCCTAGTGCAGAATTCATGATAGCAAATTGCACAAACCCATGTTGTGACCACCAGTGGAGGGATCAAACCATAGCACTCAGAAAACACATTGCACCTTCAGTAACAGGATGTATTAGGTTGTTGATGCTGAAGTCAGGAATGCATCTCCAAATCTGCCTGTTTCCTACAAGTAGGCTTTTTTTTGTGTGTTGAAAGTCATTCCCAGAGCCTGATTGCTCTGCACACTTCTTGTACCTGCACACTCAAGTTGTGCATTTTGGTAGAGAAAACTGCCTGCTCCTCTTTCTAGGCAGGAATGGCAGGGAAAGTTGACACTGGGTCTGCCTCTGTGCCAGAGGCTGTTAGTTGGAGCTCTAGGACCATGATGTGAGCCCAAATCGCTGCTCATCCTTAGTTGACTCAAGCCAACACTTTCCTGGAGACTGTCCTGTCTGCAAGAGGGGGAACACCATCCCTCTCTCCAGATGAGGAAAGGTCACAGTGAGGGCTGAAATGCAATGGTGCTGGGCATGGGCAGGAAGGCCCGAGAGAAGCTGCGACTCTGTGGTCCAAGGTGGAGGCTGACCCACAATTTGAAGACTGCCTGGGCTAGATGCATACACACAGGCTCTTCAGGAACATCACATGGGGGATCCCCACCACACGAGCACATCCCACATTGGAACCAGACACATCCCAGGCAGGCTCCCAGGAGATCTATCCTATCAGTCCCCGGGAGACACAGGCACAGTATGTCTACAGTTATGACTCTCAGGTGGCCTTGGTGAAGGATGGATGTGTAGAAGTCCACCCAAGCTGAGATGGGAGCACATCTTCAGGCACTCAGAGTATTTCTGCCTTCAAAGAACTGCAGTCCCATAAGTCAACCAGATCTTACATGATGCCTGATAAAAAGTAAATGACTTCCTAATACTAGAAAAAAAGCCTGAAAAAAAATGCACATGCAAATAGACTCAAATACTTGAAATTCAAATTCCAATAGTATATTCTGTGTTCATTCCTATGTTGTTGTTACTAAACCCACTTTATTTTCAGAAATCATAAACTTTCCTGCTTTAAGTTGTTGCATGATACGAAGTTAATTCCAAATGAGCTGATTTTTTACTGTATATGTCCTGGGTTTAGTTTTTTCAGTTATTTTTCATAAATGCATTTTACATCTAACTACCTCAGCTGCCTTTTGTTTTGTTTTGGCGCATATAAAGTCATGCACTTTCTATATTCGGGGATTTGGGGGGAGTTCTTTCCATTTTGAATAACCAGGTTCAAAGCCATGTTGAACAATTTATAGAGAAGATCAATTTAACAACACATAATTATTGACAGTTGCAGAACATACATTTTATTTTTAGGTTCTGTTGGAGTATAGTTTAACAAAAAATACCATAAGCTGCTTATTAATTTGCCTTAAAAATGTGTGCTCTTTCCTATTCAAGTTGTGTTATTTAACTCTTCTCTTGTACACAATTTATGTGGCAAAGACTAACGTAACAGTTGACAGATAAACAGCAAATTGAACAGAATGGACCAATAGTTTCTCAGTTCTCTGTTGAAAACACTGATTGTGCTAAAATAATTGTTACTGTGCTTATACTCCTTAGTCACCGTTGCGGAAATAAAGTGATGGAAAATCACATTTGTGTTTATGGAACAGTGTAGATATCCCCCCAGTACAAGCACAGTGACTTGAGGTGAATGATAATCATTGCAGAACTTGTGCTTTGACTTGTAAACATTGTAAAAATGTATTTGGTATTTTATTTGAATTGAAGAATCAAAATAGTTATTAAAAAAAATAAATCTTCCTGTAAATATATATATTCTGAATCCATGTATTCAAACATTCCTTTAGAGTTCAGATTGTGAAGAGTGTCTTTATGGGCTAGAGACCGCTGCCCCCCATGGCAGAGGTTACATGTGCTATAGTAAAGAACACAGTGTGTGAAGTATTTGATGTACTGCAGTACCATAGTTCTTTTGGTCTGTTAAGTAAGTTGCAATTTGTGATGAAATGAAGTTGAAAGTAGTGCTTCATACTAACAAATTTCCTTGGTTACAACTTGATTTTTCTTGTAAAACTTAAAAGGAAAACTTGAAAATTTTATATATTTGGATTTTGTAGATTTTTTTTATTTTATTGCAACACAAGGTACCAAAATCATTAAATAAAGTACACTGTGGTCATTTTACCATGGCTCTAGAGTCTCTTTTAAATCTTTTAACTCTGGTAGATCAGCAAAAGGATGCTAACTTTTGCGTGCCTGAAATTATTACCAAACGAGACAAAAGTTGGCCCAGCATGGACAACAGTTTGGGACAGGTGATCTGGCAGGCATCCTGTAGCCATGATCCCACTCCCTCTAGGATGCTACTTCTTGGCAGGTGACCAAGAAAGGGAGATTAAGGGAAAACAACCTACCAAAAAACTAAATAGTTAGCATGAGTTCAAAGAGAGGGAAGAATATATACGTATACATATCTTGGGTATCTGAATTTAACTGCAAGTAGGGATGGTACGTGGTAGTTTCTTCAAGGTTCTGTTTATCACAGTATCTTGTTGCTTGTCGAGAGGTATGAAGGGTCCAGTTTGTTACTGTACCTTGGCAAAGCATAATGGAGGGAGCAGCAGCCCACGCCATTAATAGCTGTCTTATTTCAAACTGTCATGGTTTAACCCCAGCCACACCAGGCCACCCATATCATAGGCTTCACATCTGTTCTTAAGCAGTAGGCTTCTCCAAGATGGAAATATTTCTCATTCATGGGAGACTACACAAAAGAAAAAAAAACAAGGAGAAAGGAATGCTCATACTTAATGTGTCTTCCAATAACTTTTGTTAGCTGCTGTGAGTATAAACTGTACTGCCATGATCACACCCAAGAAATACATAGTGCTTCCCACTTCCATGGGACTGCTACTTGTGCTCATGGGACTTACATTATTAACCAAGTAAACCAGTTTACGGAAGGCAGGATCGCTGATAATGTCCCAAAACAGGGAAGGGTAAGCTTAAGTACATTACTGTTACACGTATTAGAATTGAGCTAATGGATTATTGATATTGTCGGCTGCTGTAGTTAATCTCCAAACCATCTCATAGTTTTAAGTAAATTAATTTCCTGTGTCTGTAAAGACTATAGCAGTCCAAATTTGAACTTGATCAATTTGTTAAACTCCACAGGTCATTTAGATACTGACCTGACAATTTTTAACATGCAACTAGTGGGGCTCTGGCAGCAGTCACTGTTAGTAGTTCTTTATATCTTCATTAGCATTGGTCCTACTTTATTCCATCAGTTCACTTTATGCACCCTTCTGACATGCCAGTGGATCCAACATTAGAGTGAAATGAATGTCATTTCTCTTCCCTGGGCTAGTGTGATACAAGTGGCACGATGATTAGCCTCAGCTTAGCCCTGTCTGCAAACCAGTTATTTCACAACTTGTAGATACATGAGAGTAAGAGGGAACATCTAGAGGGTCCTTCAGATTGAGCGAGCAGTGTTATGCATCTCATTCCTTCCTTATTGCAGGTTTGTCCCTACTGGTCCCTTTTTCTCTTGCCTGATGATTTTGTAACTATTCCAAGAATCTCCCTTTAAGGCATTTTCTTTTTGTGTTTGTTTGTTCATTTGCTTTAAATTCCCATTCGTCACTGATATTTGTTTTTGTGTTTTCCTTTGGGGTTTTGTTTTTGCTTTGGGCTGTGCTTGCCGTCTGTTATGTTTTACTCTACATTTCAAATGCTGTCACCTTTTTGTGCCGATTTTGATTCCAGCCAACCGCGCTGGTGCAGCAGTGGGAGAGGAGGTTTGTGATGTGTGGCTTTGTGAGAGGCCTAATGTCCTAACAATGTCCTGATAAAAGCAGAAAAATTAACCTGTGTTAATTCAACTTCTCTGACAGTGTTTTGTTAGGGACCCTGTGCCATCTTCTGCCTACAGTTTCACCCCAGGATCTGCTGACCTGGAATTTCTTTGACTTTTGTGTGTGACTCCACCTAGTTCGTATTTTAAAATCTAAAAAAGGACTATAAACCAAAAAAACTCAAAACAAGGAGACCCTGCTTTAGCTGGCCCAGAATGTCCTATTGCACTCACCATTTCCAAGGAATGAGAATAATTGTCGTGTGTTTAAACTCTGCTATAGCATAAAGCATATAACATGCCTTAATGATATCCCTTAATGATCATCTCCAAATGTCATAACCATGTGAGCAGCAGACACAGTGCAGTGTATTCTGTGTTTATAAAGGAAAAACAAGGTTGAAGCTTAAGTTCCGTGGTATGGTATTAAGGCAGAAATGGGCTCGTTTGTCTCACAGAGGGGTTACAGCTCTCCCTATTTTGCCCCAGCCAATAGCAGGGAGTACATTACCGGAAATTTATAATAAATAACCTCATGGTTAAATTTCCTTTAAAGTGACGTGAACTCCTATGTGTGACTTGTAACTAATAATGAATCAGGTTTAGCCTTTAGATGGGCTTTTGATCCTTTATCTGATTATTAAAGTTATGATTATTCAGCTCTACTGTATTTAAGTAGTTAGCAGTTTTTTACATTTGGGCACATCACCTTATCCCAGACTGTTACTTTATGCTTGTAAGACATGAGAGTTCAGTGGTAACAGCTTCTGTAACACCATAGTGGGACAGGATTTCCTTAAAGTGGTGCATTATCTAGCATATAGAATGAATTTACCTTGCCTGCAGAGCCCATCTGTGAGGCTGTGTTGCAGAAAGAATTACAGAGTGAAACTTTTGTCTTTGAGCTCCATGTATTGCTAGAATCACACATCTTCAGAATATAGGCAATTTAATGAGAAATGTTCATGGAAACCTGGGGACCCAAAGAGTGTGGTCCTCAGGATTTGTTCTCATCGCTCAGCTGGACCTCTGACACACTGTTTGCTTTTCCTCACCATGGTGAGACTTTAAAATGTAGGCTGGGGAGCACGGAACAGAAAGGACCACTTCTGGTCCTGCTCATCCTGTTACCCAACCACCTACATGTCACTTGCAGCTTTTGCCCATTTAAAAGGTTCTCGTGCCTCCTGCCTGGGGCAGGAGCATTGCTGCATGGTCTGGATTTGTCTCACCCACCATGCAGCCCTGCAGAGTTGCACAAGGGCAAGCTGTCTGGCAGGAATTTGCAGTCCTCACCAGTGCATGCCTCAGTTTAGATGGAGGTGTGGGCTCATGATCTAATTGAGTATGGCATATCCCCTGCCTGAGTGGTAGCTGAGAAGCCACTGCATTGTATCTCCAATTAGGTATGCCATGCAGGTAGGACATGAGAAACCTCAATTTTAAATGTAACTTCTTTCAACATAGTTTTCAATATGGATCTCATAAAACCTTTTCTTTAATTAGCTTTCCTTGCATAGATAGTTCATTTTTGCCAGCAGCCTCTGCCACAGGATGCTTCTGACTGTGCATAGAGATAATATACTCTATTTCTATTTCTGCCTGAAGCAGAATTAAAATAGTGTTTGGTTGCACTTTTATCTTTTGGAGTACTTTTTCTTGTGTGCACATGTGCAACATCTTTTGAGATCATAGCTCTCATATTTCCTAAAGGAAGGGGAATTAAAAACAGGGCAGCCTTAGAGAAAAACAAAAAATCTTGGAACATAAAGGTCTTATTTTCATTACAGTTTGCCTTGAAGACTTTATCTGACATTTCTCTGCAACCTGAGTTATCAGAAGCAGTAATTTGCTCTGCATTATGTACTACCTCAATTCAAAAGAAGTACGAAAGAGGTGCCATTCGAATTCATCCAGGAAGCCAGATCTCAAGGGAGATGCTCTGCCTCTTCTGAAGGCAGATGGTGTGGGGGAGCAGAGGAGCTCTTGGGCTCACAATCTCTCTGTTATTTATCTTGTAACTGCCGGGGACAAATATACAAAGACTCTGTGCCTAGGTGTCAAGGCGTAAGTGTACAGATCAGATCGTGTAGCAGGAGCAGGAAGAGCCAGCAAGGAGATATAGCTGGTCAAATATGGTAGGAAGGTAGCCAGGCACCATCACTGCTGCCTTGCCAGAGATGATCCATGGCAGGGCAGTGCTCCATGTCCTGGCACTTTCCACATCCTACACATCTGCTTTTTAAGCAGAGGCTTTAAAGAGGACATTTTCATACTGGCTTTTTCAGACCACGTCAGGCTGCATGAATAACTTGCTCCCTGTGTGCCAGCTTGCACTGCTGCTGCCTTGGATGCCACACAGCGTTGAGCTGAGGTCTTCTGGCAAGCTGTCAGGATGTGGATGCAGTATTCGGTGCGAGTGCTCAGAGATGCTCAGCTGAAGTGTTCAAAGGAATAACCTCCACTTTGGCAATGTAGTTTTTCCACTTGTGACAAGGCAGCAATGCTTTTAAATTCCCCGTGCCCTTACTGTTCTTGGCATCAGAAATACTGGCTGCAAACTTCCAGCCAATATGCTGGGAGCGGGGAGGGGGAATGAAAAAATGCGGGCCACATGTTACCAAACCATCCCTTTTCATGCTGTAAACTTCCCTGTAATAAGATCCTTCCTCCACTTACCCTCAGATGCCAGCGAGGTGATAGAATATTTGGGTTTCTCCAGGTTATGCATTATGGCACCTGTAAGTGTGGAAGGAGCAGACCTGACCCCAAAAGGCAGGCAGGAAAGGCTGCTTTCAGGCTGGCCAGAGCAAATGTCTTTAGGGATCAGGCATATGAAGAAAGTTTGCCTTTTAGCTTAAAAAGGGTAATAACTGCATATCTGAGCCACACTGAGCTATCTTGCATTTTGACAGCTCTTCTAACTGAAGGCAACCTGCCTTGCTAAATATCAGCCCATCTCTGTGCTGGTGGCAGCTGAAATCACTGATGTTTTATTAAAAAATGGTAGTGATGGGACAGCACTAAACAAAGGGGAAAATGTATGTAACGGAAAGGGGAAAAAAAGACAAGAGCCCAGCACCCCGTGCAGGATCAAACGTTTCCATTCCAGATGGGCTGTTGTAAAACAAGTGAATTCTTCGAAGAAATAAACCTTTGGCTGTTCTGATGAAATATAAGGTAAACCCCGCACATGCACAGAGCAATATGGGATGTGAGGAAGGGGAATCTGGGTCGTGGGCATGTGAGTTAACTGGAGCCAGTCATGTTTCCTTCACTTGATCTATTCATTTATTTCACAAAGCTGCCAGCACTTGCTGCACCTCTTAAAATTGACTCTGCCCCACCCCAGCAGTGGCACATTTACACTGGGATGAATCACCACCACCTTCTCCCTGCACAGCCAGCCTGTGCTCAGCCAACTGTCTTCTTCTCTCCCCAGTTGCAAAGTAGTAGCTGTTCCCAGCTTGAGTATTGAATCTGATTAAATTTGACGGAAGCAGGTCCTTATTCTGTCCCAAAAGAGCCGAAACTACAGGCTCATGTGTTTTCCTTCGACTGCCTGTCTCTGCTGCAGTCATTTGCCTGGCGTGCTGCCTGGAAAGGTGGAGGGACTGTCAAAACAGGACAGCTTGCAAAGAGATAAAGTTCCTTCTGAAGGACAGCTCTGATAGAAAAAATTCAGTCTTTTTCAGGCAGTTCCCCCTCTGCAGGTGAAATTGCACCTTTATATATGAGGGTATCAGTTTCCCTTATTGTCAAACCTGCTAATCCTCTGTGGTTCATCCTGGAGCTCAGGAATATCCATATTGCAAGTATTTGTTGAGATGGCAACCCTGTTCCGGAACCTGAGTGTTTCTGGCTTCATTCACCCCATTGTGAGCATGCTGCTAACATGGATGCTGTCTCATATTTTAGACACTGGAAACGGGGCCCAAATCCTCAGAGGTGGGAAAATTCCTTCTTGATGAAATATTCCTATAGACTTAGCTCTTATACTTACAGAACTGAGCAGTACAATTAGGAGCTTGGTCACCAGAATTCATTATTTGCTATCCATGTTTTGCTGCACAGTTTGAAGAGGCGATCTGTTAGAAATCAGCCCATCTACAGAAACTACTTGGTTCACCAGCTAATAAAAAAGGACTAAGCATAACAATGACAAAGCAAGCATGAATAATATCATCTTGACATTTGCAAAGCTCGGGTGGACTGAATAATAATAATGGTCTGCTATTTGCCTTGCAACAGCAGCCAAAGTAGGTTCCCTGCTCTTGTTTATACCAAAGAAGCAGGGCAGCAGGCATACACACATATATGCGTACCTATGCTGCTGTGTAAATAATAAAGTCAGACAATATCTGGTCCTGTAGCCGTTAATGATGAGAAGATGCTGAGAGTTAAGAAACTAAAGAGGGACTAACGCATTCCAAGGGCTGAGATTTTCTGGTCCTGTAGCCGTTAATGATGAGAAGATGCTTAGAGTTAAGAAACTAAAGAGGGACTAATGCATTCCAAGGGCTGAGATTTTCCGGCTGCCTTTTTAGGTCAGCTCTCTACTCCCATTGCTCCTTGAAGTGTGGTTTTGGGCACTTGTGGGTGCATAGCTGCCCACACGCCAAGTTGTGACTCACTTTGCTGTGGACAGCAGAAAAAGCCATCCTTCCATTTTAAATGCTTGTCAACCTGTACATCCAGTCTCGTGAGGAAAGCTTTGCAAATGAAGCACTAGGTATAGAGTAACCAAAGCAAATTCAAAGTGATGTGTCCTGCACACCTTCAGGTCTATGCACAATCCGGTTGCTGCACCAGAGGGGTGGAATAAATTGCATAGTGTAAGAGCGTCTCTTGGTTCATTACAGCTGCTATGCAGAAAGCTTATTGCCTCCCAGAAATGGTATCTGTGGATACTGCATGTATGACAGAAAAATACCAGAGGCTCTTTATAATAAACCTTTCTCACCTGTTCGAATGGCAGTCTTGACTTACAAGGCTTGCTCTCAGTGGGGATCTTAAAGGTGGTGGTGGTGGTATGTGCACAAAATACAGAACTTAACCATGTTAGCTCCTCAGCTGTAACTTCTTGTGTCTGATTGGCCACACCTGAGCCAGCCCTGAGCTGAACAAGGTATTTCAGGACACCTGAGGCACTGAAAACAGGATGGCTGGGCCAGTCTGGCTGCTGATCCTTCCCTTGACTTCTCTGCAAAGGCAGCCCCCCTGCAGTGCAGCTCCATGCACTGTCCCTACTGCAAGGCAAACTGTGGCACTGCATGTGCGGGTGTCCAAGCTTGCTTCACTCCATTCAAAGACAAAGCCTTAGCGTGATTATGCCTTGTCCTGAGCGATCCTGGGTATCCTCACGGAGAGCAGGGAGTCTTGCAAGAAAGAATATCAACCAAGACTTGTGACGGAAAGAGGAATTAGGTAGCAAGCATGACTGCTAGCTTGCTTTTGAGGGGAAATAGCAACCCTTGATGTGCTGCTACCTGATGAGTAAGTCTCATACAGCACTGGCTACTATTAGGTATCTTCCAGACAGGTCTCAAGGGCTGCTGAGGTCTTCTTCTGAGGCTGCTCCTCTCTTCCCCTGCTACTGCTCAACTCAGGTGGCAACTTCGGTCCTGCAAACGCCATCAGAGCTGCTATGCTTCTGCACTTGTGCCAGGTTTTGCAAGGAATAAAAGGAGCCAGGAAGTTTTGTTTCTAGAAATGTGACTCAAGATTGTCTAGAATTAGGATTCCGAAACTCGTTTGGGATTTGGGTGTTTGCTTCAGTGGTGGGGCTTGGTTTATATTTTCATTAAAGCCTTCAGGAACTGAGATAAGTTGCAGTCAGCCTTTCTCTCAAACTCATTATCACAAAGCAAGATCAAGATACTAAAAAGTCTGTCTGGAGTGTGGAAATATATGGTAAAAAATATTAACTGAGCAATCCTGCAACTGCTGTCACCACTAGTTAAGAAAATCAGTATCTACCGCATGATGGGCAAAAAGAACATTAATCAATTTCCAAATGGACAGGACGCTTCAAAAGCTCTGGTGGATCTATCAGGAGAGTGGTTTTTGTATGCTAAGGAGAGATCTGAGCATTAAAGAAGTGTCTGGAGAGCCGAGAGCTCCATCACAGCCATTGAAATGGGAGCTCAGAAATGTTTCTAGGTACCTTTGGTAGAATTCAAATAGCTCAAAAGGAGAAATAACAAATGTTCATCGGGGTCTCCATTTCTGTTCCCACTTACTTAAAAAGTAACTAAACAAAGACTGGAGCTGCTCTGAGCACTGTGTAGACTGACCATAAGAAAACACTACTCGAAGAAAAAGAAAAGTCCAGTCTGGAATATATGAAGATCAGCCACATCTGCAATGGGACTCATCCCAGTTCATCTGCCACAAATTCCCTGTAAAGATAACAAAAAATTGTAAACTCATGCCCTTCCTGATGTTTGGCACATTCTGTTTCCCGTAAAAAAGAATTAGGTAAAAATGGTTCAATTTCTTCCCTTTTATTTTGTTTTTAACTTTTAGATTTTCTCTGAATAATACAATACTCCCCTCTGTATTTTGTTAGAGCTTCAGCAACTAGTATTTACAGAGCATGCAGTGATTTTAGCTAGAAAACAGGAGCCAAAGGTGATCTGAAGAATCGTGCTGTACTCTCATTATAATAACTAGTATGGACAGCAGGGACACAAGGCCTGGCAGAATTGATCTGCTCAACAACAGCCAACACAGCACCATGGTGGGGAAAAAAATACTGGGTCTGCTTTATACAGGCAGCCTGATGTTAATTCCAAATGGCATCTTACCTTCTTGTTAATGTTTCAGACAGACACACACAAAAGCGAGAAGTATGTTCTGGTTTAAAAAAACCCTCTTCCTATGGTTTAAAAGTTTATTATCTTTTTGTGACCAATTTTCTGACATGAAGAGATCATTGTAACAATTTTAAAATGTTTCACGAAGCAACATACGCTGTGCACTCAATGTATACTGTGACAAAATTCAAGGTAGTTAAGTGGTAAATTTGCAACCGTCTGTACAAAACAAAATTACTCAGGAAAAAAAAAGCCGACAAGCAAATACTGCAAATAACAAATGATGAGAAAAGTACCATAGAACCATAGAATGGTTTGGGTTGGAAGGGATCTTAAAGATCATCTAGTTCCAGCCCCCTCACGGACAGGGACACCTTCCAATAGACCATCCAACCTAGCACTGAACACTGCCAGAGATGGCGCATCCGCAGCTTCTCTGGGCAACCTGTGCCAGGGCCCCACCGCCCTCAGAGTAAAGAATTTCTTCCTTATATCTAATCTAAATCTACCTTCTTTCAGTTTACAACCATTCCTCCTTGTCCTATCCCTATAGGCCTTGTCAAAAGTCCCTCTCCAGATTTCCTGCAGTCCTCCTCTGGGTACTGGAAGGCTACTAGAAAGTCTCACCCGAGCCTTCTCTTCTCCAGGCTGACAACCCCAGCTCTCTCAGCCTGTCTTCATAGGAGAGGTGCTCCAGCCATCCGAGCATCTTTGTAATTTGTGTTGCGACTATCATTCATTTTGGTTAGTTCTGAATTTAAAAAACAATATACAAGAAGACATTAGCATTGTTGATCTATACTGTCGAAACACATTACCTTTGTTGGTGGCAAGGACCTTCATACACATGAAGTCAACAAAACAAGGAAAGTGACATCAGATTGTCTCGTGAAGTTTCAGCAAACATTCTGGAGGATTATTTTACTTCATTTGTGTTTTCTGTGCTACTTACTCTCACATAGCAATCCCATGCACTTCCACATTTACTTCTGGTACCGTGATTTTCTGGTGCAAAAATAACACAAAGAAAGCCCTTTTGCATCTATGACAAGCTTAGTAAGGCTTAAGCACTGTAAAGCTAACACATTAAGTGTCACCAGAGCTGTATCTTTCTCTGCAGGGTAAGAGGATGAAGCAACATAGTGGTATACTTGTACAGCAAGTACCATATGAGCCACACAATCGTGTTGACAATGCTGATTAACAGCTCTACCTTGCATTTGCAATGATTAATTTCCTATGAAAGCATTCTAATAACAGATGTTCTGACTGAGCTCTGCTATTACACAACAGGACAGTAAATTGGCCAGTAGGAGATTTGGGTCTTGCTGAGATAATGACAAATACCTCTCAGTACAGCAGTCAATCTATTTCTACTTCCAAACATATAAATACATATCCTGATTATGCTGTTTTCATGGAGAAACCTGGAACGTCTTCAGCGTATCCATGGGCTAACCAGACAGTCTAGGCTAATGCTGATAAAATTTCCTTTAAATACATCTTCCAGACACACAGAAAACCAAATCAGCTAAAAGGAAGCCTAGTCTATAACCTTACTTGTAAGAGTCTCTCTCTAGGTCTGCTCCCTTTTCCAATGACATGAAGTAGGTAATGATTCATACGCCAAATGTGTACAAATAAACCTTACTAGCCAGGATTTGTGACGTATTTTGTGTTGTAGTATTTTAAATATAACTTAAGTGGCATTGCAGTGCCTCTTAAGGCCTCCTGAAGCACTGATTACAAATACTAAAACTCAGACCTTACTGTTTGTGTGACTTTTCTCCTTTGTTCCACTGTTCCCTGAATTATTTTCCCTTTAATTCATTCTTTTGGGAGCTTTGATCCTTCCATCCCTGTTCAGAGACAAAGCAAGAACTTCTCAAGGATATGTGCTGCTCAAACCATTGTCTAAGGCCATGAACTATATTTCATTTAGTTCAAACAGAACCCAAAACTTCAGAAGCCCATTCCAGTTGTCAATTTTATTTGAAAGGTGTCTTCTATACATTTTTTAATATATAGAAATAAATATGAAAGTCCTATACAAATATGAACATTTAAAGAGTATCAATACTGCCCTTTATTTTTATACTCATCTTTCAATACTTACAGGGACAAAACTACATCGAACAGCCCACATATTTAGTAAAATAAATTTTACAAAATCTCGGATTGCAAATATCCATGTCTGACAGAACCTTCTAGACTGAGTTTTCTTTTACATATATGCAACATATATACAAAATATGCTCAGCTGCCTTTGAGAATGTCACAATATAGACTGATGTACATTTTCCTCGAGATGAACAGTAAGAACAGTCATACTCAAGTTATACTCCAATGTAAGAATTTGGCAGTATTACTTTAAATGACATACTGTGGTAAGATAATTATTCTTAAGAACTTTCCAATAAATTAAAAAGCAATACAATATTGCTTTCGAATAAAACCCAAGCAGTTAAAAAAATTCAGAATGGGCATTTGCATTCATATAACATGATTCTTCCCCAAGCTTTAAGCAATTTAATTCAACACCACATAAAATGCTTTTGATACAAAATAACATCATAAAATAAGTAAGCTTTTTGCTAACCATAATTTATAAGCTCTTTCCCATAAAGTGATATTTTTCTAACATCGTCTACATGTACTCTCACTAATTTACACATTTAAAAGAGTATAAAGCAAATCACATGATTAAACGGTGGGAGGAATGGATACTAAATTGAATACAACTGCTCTTTCGAAAGTTGGGTTGGTTTTTTTGTTGTTGTTTGGCTTTTGGGTTTTTTGCTTTTCTTTTAAGAAAATCTCAAACACCAACAATAATGAAAGGAGACCATGTAATAAAACAAAACCTCTTTTGTCCTTCCTCAAGGAATTTTTCCTCATCCCAAAACTAAAGAGTTCCCAGATGTTAATTTAAGAACTGTAGGTTAAACTTGCTGGCAATCAGAAGAAATATTTCATATATTTCCTATTTGGACAATAAAAGCACAGGCTTTATTTCAGAAAAAATAGAAGAATATAAATTTACTGTAAGTGCACACACTTTCCTATTCATTCAATTGTCTTCAGTTAAGGGAAGTATATAGTATTTCCCCCTTAATCCTGATTTAATAACTTACATAAATAACAGTGTTTGAAGAATATGGATGTTTAACAGTTTACACTTGTATTAGATTTAAAGGGTATTTGGGAATGTCTATCCTACTTTGCAAAAGAACTAGTACTTTTAAAAGGAATGTTGTACTAATTTTTTCTTTCCTTCAAAATAGAAATTTATGAGCTCATGTTACTAAATAGTATTCTTATTCCTGCTTCTTAAAGTTTAAATGCTTGGCTCATTCTTTGAAAGGAGAGCTTGCAGATTCACCAAGAAGCATATGGGACAACTCTCTGTTCAAGGGCAGATATCCTATATGGCTTGGTTTGGAAGAGCAGCTGTGCTGAGGGTTCTCATTCACAACATCGGAATGATTCAGAATCAGTAACAAGCTTTCTTGGTTCACTGCAGTTCTCCAATCAATTTTCACTCCTCCAAACTCCTTCTGAGCTCATCCAGTAAAACTAAACACTTTCCACCGCAGGTTTTGCAGGCATAGCTAGAGCTTCTGCAGGCCACAGAAGGCTGACCATTTCCCAGCAGCACAAGAGTAACAACCTGAAGAATGGCTGTTCTGCATTAATCTGGCCTGCTAAACCTAGTTACAGTGATGATGATCAAGACAGTAAGATTCTAGCACTACAGTAGGACTAACATTCAGGTTAAACAGTAACCATAGGTGGTGGGGTGGGGGGGACAGCAAAAAAAGAATAGACAAGAGACTGTGTACATAAAGACTTGCAGTATCAAAAAAAAAAAAAAAAGAACAAAAACCAAACCCAAAGCAAAACACAAAACCCAACACTTTCAAGGTAGGAATGTATCTGTCAAAAACTAAACTTCTGAACTTTGCCCCATTGTGAATCATTTGAAGTTTGGGTTCCTGAGCTTGATTCTAGGCAAGGGGAAGGGCAAGGGAAAGTGTCTTATATCTTAAATTATACAGCAGTATCATTAGGACAGTATTTAAAACCTATTGTTAGAAGAACTAATAAGTTACAAATATGACCTTAAGAATATTATAACTAAATAGTAGTTCAGAAGACCTTAATCTTCTTTCTTTTGTGTTTGAAATCGCTCCATTAAAGCCCTAAATATATTTCCTGGTAATTTCTGATGTTTTTCTATTAGAGCTTGGAGTGCTGCTTTTGTCTGTAGTGAAAGAGAAAAAGTTCTTGGTCAAATTAAGTTTTCTTTCTATTGTTCATACATCAACACTATTTCTAGGTTCTTTTTCATCCCTTCAAGTGTCACAAAACTACTGTAAGCTCAAAATACTATTTTTGCACATTTAAGCCCACAGAATGGGTTTGCGAGATCACTGCCAGTGAACAGAACAACAAACTAGTATCATCTATCTCTGGTATCTGGTGTTCACAAGCTCTATTAGCAACAGACAATATTAAAATGACAATGGAGTAAATTACTCAAGAGACCTAGATCTATTAAGCACATCAGTGCCCAAGTGCTGTGCTGCAACTCAGGAACTTCTCCCTATGCCCAGGTTTGCACCAGCAACATTCTTCCAGTATGCAGGAACTTTGCTTCCACACATGCTCAGAAGCAGCAGTGGAAACACATCGTGTCTCAGCACATTTGGCTTATGCAAAGTAATGAAGTCTGCACCCAAATTCCCTAAAGGAGCTGGTCCTGTAAAGCATGCTTAGACTATACCTAAAAATACTGCATATGACAGCAGCATTCACTTTCACTCAAAAATGTAGCAGGCCAGGAAGTTAACAGTAGCCATTCTTATTACATAAATGCCCTATGGGAACATTCAAAACCAGGGCAATATACAAAGGTTACACTGAGGAGTTGCTGCAACCTTCCTTTTTGGCCTGGAGAAGCACAGACTAACTGAATTCTTAAGGCCAGAGACAAGAACAGAGAACTATTTGCCTTTGTAAACCAGTGGTTAGCAAGGGGAAAACTGGTTCTTGGTACAAGCTCCCACTGTTTATATGAAGTATGTGATCAACTGTTAAGTCCTGGGAGAAGGTTCCTGCCCACATCTCTCTATAGATCCAGTCCTAAGTGTCTCTACAGACTTACAATTTCTATTAGGTAAAAAAAAAAATTAGCTTGATTTTTCTCTATATAATGGGAAAATGCATGCTGTGCCATAGCCTGAAACATGAGATAAAACTTTAAAATCACTCTAACTAGGATTCTAGGGGATTCACATTCTAGGGACCTTATTTAGCAGAATTTGCACATAAGCCAGAAGCATGTTTTAGAGTCATTTAAACACATATTCTTTCCTGAAAGCCAACAGTTCTGAAGTCTTGTCAGACTGTACACCCAAACGAAACAATCAGTTTTCCATAACCAGGGCATAAAATAATGCAGATAAATATTTTCAGATGTCATTTTGCAGAGATCTAATCAGAGGGTAAACAGATGAGGAGAGACAACTGAACTGTCACCTGCATGGTCAAGAAGAAAAGTATCTTTCTCTGAAGTTTTCAGAATGCTAAAAGTGACCATCTGTGGAGCTTTCAAAAATGGCTGTTTCAGCCCCCTCCATCTGACTGCTCTATCACTTAACTGTTTTATGTCTCTGCACTGTGAAATCTATTAATAAACTGAATGAACATGAGGACCTGACAATCACTTCTATAAACCACCTACATCTGAACTTGGGAAACATTTTAAAGTTAATTTGTTGGGTGAGAAAATGGAGGATGTAGAAACGGAAACACACTATTCAAAGCAGTGACATTATTTACCTTAATTTTCTTATTGTATGGAATTTCATCAGCTTGTGAATACCAATTTACTATATTTGAAAGGCTTCAATTAGTATCTTTGTGAAAAGACCAAGAACCAGAACACTTTCTCTGGGTAAAGCACTTACATCTTTATCAACCCAGAGCAGTCTTATCTGACCGAACTTCTTCAGTCCCTAAAGCAAGTTGTTTCTCAAAGCAAATATAGGATGCAGTACTGACTTTAGAAAGCCTAGAACATCTGCAAGGTCTAATAATAAAAAAAAAGCATTTAAGAAGGGCATGCAGAGTTAAGCAAGTCCAAAGTTTATCATGATTCCACCAACTTTTATAACTAGCTCCAAGTGAGAAATTACTTGACAAGAATATTCCAGTGTTTTCTATCATTATACTCAATATTTTAAATATATATGTGCGTATCTCTCTTACCTTTGCAGTTAGTTCCTCTGCTGTTATATTTGGTTCGTATGGAATGGGTTCTCCAATAAATGTACGAAGCTTCACTGGAAACCCACCGTACACAGGAACTATTGGCAATCTAATACGTTCATACAGTGACCTAAGTATTTCTAATGTGAAAAAATTGAGGGGGAAGGGGGAAAGCAGAAGAAGGAAAAGGGAGGGAGGGTGGGGAGGAGAGAGGAAAAGAAAAAGGAGAGATTATTCTATAATGTGTTTTTTTTTCCCCCAGCATGTCTTAAAACCAAAACTGGCTTGTCAAGTTATCCAGCCCCTGACCCAGATTCTCAAGCAACGTGTCATCTCAAGTGCTATTTCCTAAAAGCTGTGTTAATGCTAACATCAGATGTGTTTCCACCCTAACCTAGTGTGAAATCTCTCCTTCAGAGAGTAGCAGCAAAGAGAAGGAAGAAGAGGAGAAAAATCTTGTAGCTGCCTCTCTGGAGAGTAAGGGAATGCTACACAATACAGGTTAAAGTTCAGCTAAGTTTACAGGTTAGCATAAGAAACTAGTATTGGAAGACTGTTCTCTTCAGTCCCATTGAGGTCTAGAGGATGAGAAATAGTTTTATCTGCCTAAAGTCATGCTAAAACACTGAATTGTTCTTTCAGATCACACATTCTTTGCAGTGAAACAATATAAAAAGAGAGAAAAAGGTATTTTGATCAGCTCTAAGAGGACACATCTTCTTCCCCACATGCCACCTTCTAAGCATCTAGCACAAATGCACCCAGAACAGATTCCTTGCAGAACGGGTGCTAATATTCTCTCTCGTTTGGGATGATTCTCCTGAACACAGCAACAATTTTTGTTTATTATATTGTTTATTCTTGCACAACCTGTCGAATACGTGAATTATTCTGCGCGCCTACATCTGATGCCTTGGCTTTCTCCATGCAATATATAGCTTTTAATTACAAGAGTAGAGAAGTGTTTTGCCATGCAGTCCTCTGATGAAGATGATGATGCCATACTCAAGGCAGAACATGGGGCATGGAGGAGACTGTTCAGGCCCTTTCTGTTAGATAGCAAGTTGAAGAATATAAAAAAAGGGGGTTTAACAACAGAGATGTGGGCATTTAATCATCCCAGAGGTGGACTCTTCAGACATATACCCTTGTATTTGTGTGCTGGCTGGAAGTCTCATAGAGGTGAGGAAAGACAGCAAGCAAATGCAAGGTTTTGTAAAGAATGACATATCTAGTGCTAAATAGTAAACCGACTACAGATTAAATGTTTAAACCACTCAAAGTATAAGCACAGGTAGATGCATAACCACAGAGCTTTAGGAATACATTTAAAGATGTTACTGTCTTTTGTCAATTGCAAACCCGTTTGCTTTGTTTCTTAACAGACAGCAGAAAACCTAGAGTTGGTCTAGCAGGTACTAGCAGAGAAAAAAAGTGCTCTAAATCTATTTGCCATTTTCCAGCTCCTTTTTCATTACTTCTGCTGCTTCTGTGAAGGCAAAAAGTTATATGAAGAGTAACTTAGGTGAGCCAATATGACATATAATGTGGATATTAAATCCTAATAACATCTCTGAACTCTACTGGAGAGCAAACCTCCAGGAACAAGGCTGTGACAAATCTCAAATTTATATGGGGATTATTTCTACAGAGATAGGCTAAACACATATGGAAAAATAAACTACAAAAAAATAGAAAATATCTTACTTATTCCTCCTAATGTCCTAACGCCTTCTCGAACATTTTGTGTAAACATAGGAATGATGGGCTAGGAGGGAAAAAAAATAATTAAGAATTTAATGAAGATAGCACTATCTAAAAAACTTCTACCTCACTTCAACCCAACAAGCAAATGAATTTCAGAAGTGTTTCTCAGACAAGGACATAGAAAGCAAAACAAGAATTCTTAAGTCCTGCTGTGACCTTCTCCTATGAGGTTTCAAGCTAGAGAATACCATGAGATTTCAGTAAGTCACTGTTTCAGCACATCCATTTTCTCAAACCAGTCCAGGATTTCAGAACCAGGCCTCCCTCATCTAGCAGTGTTTGCACAGCTGTGATTTAAGTGCTTAAACCTCCCACCTAATTTGCAGTTACACTCAAAAGGAAGAATTCACAGGATTGGGACCCTAAACTTGTCTGATTAATTTCTGTTACGCTGATTGTATTGCTTCACATATGCTGTGTCATACTCAATACATGTCCATGATTTATTTCTGCTGATAAATATTTGGAATTGTGTTGAATATTTCAAGTTTTTGTTGCTGTTTTTGAACTTGCAAACAGCTGTCAAGATTTATAAGAACCGGGAGGGGACTGACTACTACATGAATTTTTGTAATATCATTTTATAATGTGCATTCACTGTACACAGCATCATCAGAAATACAGAACTCTTTATGGGATTTTCAGACATTCAGATTCTTTCAAACTTTTTCAAAGCATGGAGATGAGCTAGTTAATGAAACTTTTCAGACAGGTATCAAGTTTTTTGGGGGGTAAGGGGGAAGAAGTCTGTAAATAATTCAGTGCAACTATAGAGAATAAAAAGAACTGCAGTTGCCTAAACTGAATGGTTACAAACTTCTTCATTCTAGAACCATCTTATCTGGATCATCTTTTGACATAAAGGTAGAGATTTTTTTTTTTACTAAGTTGGCTTACATGACAAAAATTCTGCCAAACAAACTACTGAAATGAGACAACTTCAAGAAGTTTAAGGTCCCAGTTTTAGACACACTTTTATTTCCATGAGGAGTTATGCTCCTGATTAAAGGTGACTTAAAGTTCATCTTTAATCTAAATAAAGACTGCCTCCCACAGTGTTCCTATTCTACTGCATCTCTTAGGGCTTTTTTTTGGGGGGGGATGAAACTGTAACACCTTTCGAGTGCATAAAGGGAACTGAACACACATTCAGTAAAATAAATATAACTAGTACAACCACAGTTGAATCCCAAGTATGGACTTTCATATGCTATTACAATACATTACTAAAATCTAGATCTGTTGAAAATATCCTGCTTAATCAGTGTTATTTTCCTCCTGAGAAGTGATACACACTTAAAATTGGGTCTTAAAAGTGTCCAATTTCTGTATAAAATGAAGAGATTTAACTAGTCTCTCCTTGACAGTACCTAAATATAAATCTCTTGGTGTGAGACTTACTTTCTAATTAGGTATACGCAGACCTACAGACATATGCACACAAGTATAAATATAGAATGAGGGGGACTCTGAAATCTTATTAAAATAGTTACAATTCAAATATATCATACACTTATGTGCCTTTCACAGTTGGTCCCATATGAATAATCTTATGCCTGCAGACCAAGCACAGTGCTAGATATTTGAACTGAGGAGACAGTTCACACTAGTGAACAGCATCTCCTGCTGTTGCTATCTGCCCTAGACATCCCTTACTACCATAAAATGCCAATACAGTAAGTACATCGTGCCAGTGATTCTGTATTGTGCTGGGTCACAGTATACACTTCAACAACAGGGGAAACAGAAATACTGATGTACAGCTGCTTCCCAACCACTGTCAGGGCTTGAGCTATCAGAATTCTGACCAGGTATATGTAAAGACAGCATATGCTTGTAATGTAGAAACAGTCCTGGATTTCATCTCTCATTCTTTTAAATTCTGGATTTCCTGACCACACTATTCTTAGCTGACTCCAAAGCCTTTTTATTGAAAGCAACAAAACCAGTCTTGAAATGTTGCAAGTAGACTATACTCATGATACACAACAACACAACACCAAATATATGGTAATCAAAACAGCTTTCCCTGGAAGAAAATATTAATGAGTTAGCAGTCTTTGCTTCTCTTCTGTGACTTGTCATACTTACCACTTTTGCATCGATGGCCACCTGAGCAAAGCCCTTCCGATTACCCCAAATAATAGTATACATTTCATCACTAAAGAGTGCTTCCCGAACTCCACCTGGGGCAATGGCTATCAGAGAGCCCTTCTTCAGAGCATTGACACATTCTTCTTTTGGTCCATGCATAACTCCATGTACATCAAGTAATATTTTAAAACCTGTAGGTTAAATAATATTAATTCAGAAGATGCTCATTCATAATACCATTGAGTATATTCCCAGCATGGAACATAATGGCTAAAACTTACTTGTCTAATAACCTGTAACCCCAAAACAAAGATGTTTCTAGAGGGACTGAAGCACTAAGTTCTGCTTATAAATTCTGGTCTAAAAAGTCAAAGATTTAGGGTAAATCTTCAAAAGTAAAGCCAGGTGCTATCTCACAGTCAGGACTAAAGTGGAAAAAAATGGCAAGTACTGCAACATCTTTCATGTGTCCCTTCAAAGGAGTTGTTAAGTCAGCTTTAGCACGCTGGCTCCTGGCTCCTTGCCTAAGCGCTACGTTTCAAACATAGCACAATCCTAATAAAGTGCAGCATGAGAAAATACCAGCAAATCTTGGTGGGTTTTGTTCTATTAACTTTGGCAAACAAAGAGCAGTCTGTGCAGAAGGAGGAGAATGACCAAGAAAATGCAACATTCTCTATGTTACAAATCACTGCAGGAAGTGACTCCCTGGTTCAGCCAGCAAGTATCCCGATGGCCCTTCCCACTAAAGAGGCATCAGGCAAGCCTGGATTAGGTTTATTCATCTTAAGATCTTAGGTTAAGATTTTTCATTTACTTAAGCTTTTAACTGTAAAGTTACATAAACCTCTCATATAATTTTGAATTTCAAAGGCCATAATGACCCTACCAAGAAATAGCAGAACATCAAAAATCTGCTTGCAAGCATCAAATGAGCACATACCTGATCAACTAGTCTAACATGAAACAATAAAACTAGCATAAACCTCTGTTTGCAGGAAATCAGTCATGTTCACTTGCTTTAATAATTTTTAGAATTATATGGTATTTATGAGTACTGCATACCAAAATGTGACCTTTAGATGACTGAGCAGTATGGGAAATACTGCACAAAAGGATGATAATTTTCTAAGTACCAAGAAGTCCAACATTAATTTTATTCCACAGTCCAACCTGGACTCTGCCCTTTGCCCCAGCATACTCTTCTCCTATTTTCAACAATATTGTGTCTGCACCAATGTTTGAAAACCCTTTGGAGAGCACCCAGTAACGCACTCAACACTTATCTCAGTACGTGCACTATATACAACTCTCTAACTTGGCTCCAGTGACTGTAACATAGGGGCTGTCAGCTACCTGGTAGCGGGATGGCAATGATGTCTCTTTTTCTGTGGTTGACTTTAGTATCACAGAGAGAGAGGAATCACTTAGACCGTTGAATCCAACCTTCCACAACTGTAGGAAACCACATATGCAGAACATTCAGTCCACAAGACACTTTGTAACACCTTGTGTACAGAACAAGCAAAAAGCCACAGCTCTTTTCATCTGCAGCATTACCGGAGAGGAACTGCCTCGAATGCCTAAAATCACAGCCAATCTTCTAAAGAGGGCTCCAGGATGACTCTAGGAAGCAAATATGGGCCATACTATAGGAGAGGGTGATGGAGAAGAATAAAAGTGAAATCTCAGTCCTCACTGCATACTTTGTGAAAAGATTTTCTCCTAACTCAACTTTAAAGAAATCAATGTATTCCTGAGCATTACTCAGTTAAGAATCTAAAAGAACCAGAAACTATTGGAATGTTTTTTTTTACATGACTAACCTCCAGCTTTTCAAAGAAAAAGGAAAAAGAGAAGCCACAGGACCGTATTTCAAATCCTTCTGCCCCAACATGCAAGCAACAGAAGCATACATAGTATTGATACAGTATAAATTGAGACAATAAAATAATTTCCTTTTGCGTCAATGTGAGAGAGATGAATTAGCCAATACTCAATAGGAATCTCCAGACACCTACAGGAGGTCTCCTATCAGTTTAGCTTCCTTCCATAAGCTGTATCTTTCAAGATTAAGCAGAAGCAAGAGGCACATTTGAGCCCCTGCAGGTTCACACATGCCTTAGGAGGCACAGCAACATTTTACAAACACACTCCAGTTAATTGCAGCTAATTCAGGACAGCAGTGCCCAACGCAGTGGATGCAATGAGACTGCCTACTGGCAATTGTATACTGCCATGGATCTGAAATTCAGAAGGATCATTAAGTTGTCTAATCCAAGTATGTCCAACAGCCTACAGACTCCCCAAACTCATCCCCCAGACCATTTATCCTGCATTGAGCGTAATCACTTCCGGTTAATTAAAACATCTTCTGAAAAGGTATCCAATTTAATCTGAAGACTTAATCAAGATCAGGCAGTCTTAGTACTAGGATAAAATTATGGCAGTCTTTCCTGTTTGAGTCACAAAAGAAGTGGCATCTGTCTGAGTTGCCAATCATAGATTACTGTGTGGATTTTGAAACACTATCCAGAACATTATCTGGGCTCTTTGGCCTTGTCTTCCATTAATAGCCCTAATTTATTCTCAGAACCAGGGAATTATGTAGGTTGGAAAGGACCTCTGTAGGTCATCTACTCCAACCTCCCATTCAAAGCGGGTCCAACTAGATCAGGCTGCTCAGGGCCTCACCCAGTGCAGTTTTGAAAGTCTCCAGGGATACAGATTCCCCAACTTGTCTAGGCAAACTGTTCAGGTGTCTGATCACCCTCATGGTAAAATACCTTTCCACACATCTAATTACACATCTGATTTCCTGTGTTGCAATTTGTCTCTGTCACTTCTTGTTCCATTGCTGTGCACCTTTAAGAAGAGTTTGACTCCCTCTTCTCTGTACCCTCCCGTTAGGTCGCTGAAGACAGCAATAATATATTCCCCCACCCTTAGTTGATACAGACCAAACAAACCCAGTTCTCACAGCCTCTCCTCATACATTCTATAGTCCAGCCCCCCATCAGCCACTGAACATGCTCTTAGTGTGTCAATGTCTGTCTTGTACTGGGGAGTCCAAAACTGGACATCACATTGCAAGATGCTGTTCACTCAAACGGTGTAGCAGGACTGATACGTAAAACAGGTATTTGTCTCAACCATTGCTCTCCGTGAACTGTGAACTGTAGCAGGGGTGACGAGACCGTTTACCCCTCAGAAAGAGACTTTATTGTTCTCTGAAGCAACTTGTGGATTTGGCTCTGTTGATTCAGCTGCGCATCCTTGCACAGGGAGGAGGCTGGGATGTTTCAGTTCTGAAATCCTGGCAAGAAACAAAAAGCGGACGGGAATGTCCTTGCAGGAACAAACGATATGGTCAGCAGATAAAAAACCTGCTGAATGAAAGGCACAATTCACGCGTGCAGCCCATGGCTGGTCGCAGTTGTTGCACAGTGCTGGGGTAATGGCTATCTGATCGACATCCAGACACAATATGGTATAAAGGACCGCACGACCACCAGCTAGTTGGAAGACTTCTCCCACCGATCCAGACGATGGGATGCCGTACGACTCTGTGGTGGTAACAACTATTTGACTCTGACTCTCTCTCCAAATCTATCGATACACTGCTTCTGCCCTTTTTTTTTCCCCTACTCTTTCTCTTTTCCTTCTTCTATTATTTTATTTTATTTTTTACAATAGTTTTAGGTAATAAATTGCATTATTTGGACATTTGACCTTGTTTGTGCCTTAATTTCACCTCACAAGATGCGAATCCTGTTTGTACCATCCACTGTCCTTTCCTGAAAAGCCACCTTTTTCCAAGGGTGCTGTCACATGCGATGTGCATCTGGGATGAAGCAAACTTCATGATTGCATTTGCTGAACTTTGTGATGTTTCTGCCTTTGGTATCATCGGTTAACTTCCTATGAGCACACTCTAGCCCCTCACCCAGTATTGGTCCCAGTATCAATCCCTGAGGAAGACCTATAGATGCCAGCTGTTAGCTAAACATTGTACCACTGAACCCAGCTCTTCAAGACCAGCCATTCAGCCAGATATCTCTGCAATGCCACTAAACGATATTTGGGAGATTTGTAAGTATACTCACACTTAGAATCTTATTTTAAAGCGGAAATTGAGAAAAACAAAAAAATCTCCCATTTGATAAACAACTGTATATAAATATTAACATACATAATATGGAGCTGAATATAAATTACAAAATAGGTTACATTAGTCAGCTGTATGCAAAAGATTTGATAATCAACTGGCAAATCCTATTCTGTTGGCAAATGCAGTTGTAGAGGCAAAGTCATGCTGTTATCAGCATGAAAAAGTTGTTTTCAGGGATTAAGGCTGAAATAAAACTATACTGACAAAAGGACATCTTTCTTTGTTTTCACTAAAAGCATCAGTGCACTACAGAACACTCTTTAAACTTTTAGTCACGAATTGAACTTGGGAAAAGAACTGGGTACTCCAGTATTTCACACACACAAAAAACAACCCCCCCACGTAATGCATTTCATCAATCAGCAGTGTTTTTCACTACGCCAAAAATCTCGTCCTAAACGTATTTTTCGATTTCTTCATGCTTCACCTCATATTTTACACGAATTTGTTGGACACTTCTACAGCATTCCTCCAAAAAAAGATTCTACTTGGAAGAATCTTCTTGTGGGCAGGTTCTACTGCCAATCATACTCAACCGAGTGGGTACAAAAATACATCGTCTCTCCAGACTATTACTGTCAACTTTAAGGACACTGCTTCCAAACAGTTTGCTTCTTAATCAGGTTACACCACTCATTCTGCCTATATTAACAAAAAAAGAAACATCTTACTTGGATCCTTGCTACTAATTAATACAGAGACAATTGTTTCTCCTATTATCCCCATCTCTTTGTTTCTAAGCACCCTAGAGTTCTTGGAAGGTGTTGCACAGCTTGGAAGTATGACCCATCCTTGCAAGGGCCAGTCTCATAAACTCATTCTTGTTTGTACAGAGCCTGTTAGAGACAGCTGTGCCTCAACACTTCCAGTAAATTTGTCTGAATGTCTGTTGAGAGCTGTGTTCCTGTGGCACAATTTTTATTGATAACATCATTAAAAAAAATAAAAATTACACCATTAAAAGTTCTCAATCTGATTGAAGTATAATGATATGTTACCTGGTAATCTAAAGACGAAATGATCAGCTACTACATGGCAGTATCTCTTCTTTTGTATAAGAAGTCTAGCCATGAAATAGACACAATCTGCAGGAGTAGCTCCATGATAAAACACAACAAGCCCTGGTCCTTCAGGAATATTTTCAGCACCATGAAGTTCATAACCTGTTAGAAGTTAAAGGCATAACAGATGTCAAAGTCTGCTATAATTCTACCCCAAAGAAACTAACTCATGGCAAGTTAGCAAATTGAAATCAATAGAAAGAAGTGACTTGCAGTATTTACTAAATTGCTTTGACAGGAAATACAGGTTTAATTTAAAGCAGAAGAGTCACATTTAAAGAGAGGAGAACAACAACATAAAAATAATTAAAAAAAAAAAAAAAGTGAAAACAAAGCACCCAGTCTCACTGTCTTGAAGTATGTAATTTTTCCTTATTTTTTCAGTTCACTGTCTTCAAGGCTGAAGAGTCCTCCAAATCAGTCATTCAAGAGAAATCACAATCAGGATTGGATAGGAGACGCAAAACAACTATTTCAAGTTATTATTTACCTTTCAAAGTTCATTGCCACCAGTAACTGTTTAAGAAGATGTGATGAGACAACATCCATTCATATGTCTCCTTTTACTTCAGGGTATGAAGATTACCTTTGTTATTTCTCTCAGTTATACTTGCTCCATTTTTCCATTACTAAGTATTAAAAGCTGTTAGGGGCTTTATATGCTTAATTGAAATATACATGAACGCAGACGAGTTTCTTACTGAACTTACACTTCTAATTAACAGTGCAGTTAACACAAAATATCAGAATGCATCAGTATATAACATTCAGTTAATATCAAGCAGTATTGTTACAGTATCTTGCTTGTGGTTTTTAAAGAAGTAATAAAAACTTCTTCCAAATTTAGTAAGGTCTGCAATTCCTATTCCAGTGAATTACATTATTTTTAGTCCTAAAGGTACTTTTGACTCTGTTCCCTCTTTTTTTCTTTCTATACCTGTGGAGCTGCAACATATTGCAAGCATAGTGAACCAAGTGATCACCGACTGTGATCCATGCCAGCTGGTCATAACCAGAATGATACCTACATCTAGCATTTACATAATATGTATATATGTTACATGTACCACATAACACTTTGGTTTTTGGGGCTTTTTGGGTTTTGGGTTGTTTTATTTGGTGTTTGGGTTTGGTTTTTTTTTCCCAATGCTGAGATTTCAGAAGAGAAGGTTCTTCCTATGATATATTGATTAATCAAGTGGGCGAAAAAATAACCACAAAATATTTCATTCTTTAGCAAGAGAAGTGTATAGAGAACATGGAAGCAGCTGGCAGGACAGAAAAAAAGTCACAATTGTCAATGAGGAACTGGATAAGAATCTTTTCTGTGCAAATAAAAAGTCAGACCTTATAAAAGGAAAAAGTTACTAAGGATGAAAAGAGCCAAGGCCTTAAAAAAATAATTTTCTTAGGAAAAAAAAGTAAATAGCTTTTTATTGTGAAGTGAGAATTTTAAGCTCTTTGATGTAGCTGTTGATTTTGATCTAGTGTACTTTCCTAGATTTGAAAGATACATCTTGGTCTTACAAAGCATATCTGATACAGGCGCTGCACCATCTGGTTATCAATGCCTTGAAAACCCACTTCCCTTTGACTAGAGAACAAATAGAGATGATTTTCAAGAAGGATTTGTTCTTTATGTAAATTGCTCTTAAACATCTCTCTCCTTTAGCTGCATCTAGCTGAATGGCTCTGAAAGAGGCTTATGATTTCCTTAGAAAGAAAAGCCAAATCATTTATTAAGTTTGTCTTTATAAAGAAATAATAGTAGAAGGACAAGGAACAGAGCCCTTAGTTTTGACATTCTAATAGAGAAAGTAGTTGTCAAAAACACATAGAAAGAAAATAAAAAAGTAGGGTTCTGTAACAGTTTTAGGCTCTAAAGTTAATTTGAAGTAGCAACTAGTGAGTGAATTGACACTAAGTTCTCCTTTTAGCCATCATTTGGCATTACACCTAAAGGGCTGGTTAAATTATACTAACATGCTAATAACATACTAGCTATAAGGAAACTGGCATCTAACTTCCAGTGTTCATATACTGACTCTGAAATAATACAGTTAATTGATCTAATTTTTAACACAGCAGACATTTTCAGGTCCTCCACAAATGAGGAAATCCAACAGTAGTTATAAAAAAGAAAAAAATACAAAAATTTAAAAATGCAAATATATTCAACTGGATGAACGATCTAATTTTGCAGCAGCAAAGGAATAAATGCATAAGACAAAAAATTTCACATCCAAAAAAGTCTCAGTGGCTTTTTTTTCTCCCAAGCACCACTGACAATCATTGGTAAAATGGGCAAATAACTGGCCTGAATTTCAGATTTCATGCAACAGCAGCACAATCAGATATATACTGATAATCCTGAAAGGTAAGCCAGGAATAGGAGCTTCAGCAGTTTTTAATCAAATATCAGACCTCACTTACCGTGCCATATTCTTCCATGTCCATCCCATAGGGTAGCCAACATTTGTTTTGCGCCATCCCAAAAGTCATTGGAATAAGCTTCCTTTAGTTCATTCTTCCTTTTATAAATATGAAGAAGGAGAATGGAAGTGTAGAAGAGGATGACGAGAACTCCTGGTAGAAGAAAAACTGCTACAAGTGGAAAAAGCACCCATAAAAGGTAGACTGCATAACTCAGATAATCTTCAATATGCTCCACGCCAGTCCATTCTCCCAGAATGTAAGTCAGGCAGGTTAAGTAGGACATAGGCATCGGTCCTGCAGCACAGGATTCATTTCCACCTATCATCTCCTGTTTAACATAAAAACAAAAAAACCAAACAAATTAATAAATCCTCAAAAAAGACAGACCTGCCTATACTGCTTAAGCATACAAAAAACCTCTCTGATGCATTTTATTCATGTACCATTTACCCCACATCCCAGCAGCACCTATTGGAAACATAATGGTTCACACACAAAACTTTTACTTGGTTTTCTTTAATCTTTTTCTTTAGCGTAGTGGAAATGCTGACAATTCTAGTTGAGAAAGACAGTGCAATTGCTTAATCTCAGGCTAAGATTTGATCTCATTAAAAACATTCAACTGTTGCAGATCCAAAACATTTATACTGTTACCAAAAATTTATACTGTTCTACACAATAGACAGTACATTCAAAACCTTCTTCCAAGCACTTACTACAGCAGGGAATGGCAGAATTTCAAATCTAGTGCTGTTACAATACCTACTGAGTACTTCCACTAACTACAAGCATACGATGATTGAGGAAGAAGATGGTCTTAAATAAGTAAGTATCACTCTTGGACAGACCTTGAACTGTACCTGGAAATTTACAAATAGTGAAACACCAATTTCAATGCACAACACAGAGAGACAGCAGAAAGGACAAGGAAAAAAAATAATACAAAAGTCCTTTAAAAGTTTTAACTGCTCTGGCTTTACTGTACCTATCTCTCCTCTCCAGTGCCAGCTCCTAAGAATTTTTAGGGCTAGACCACTCTTGGCTGGAATTTCAGGTCTTTTGTAATTCGAGAGCAATGCTTTTTTCTTAGCTTTCTAAGATTTAGAGGAAAACTTGCTATTCACATCATCTTACAAACATGAGACAACTTGTACGCTTGGGTATTTTAGCTACAGTTCCAGTACATCATAACTAATACCTTGTGGGAAAAAATTATCCTAATCTTGAATAAAGGTTTGGCCAAGACTTATAGTAACTGTTATTCAACACTGAGAAGAAAAACATGTTGAAACTATAGTAGAGGCTTGTAGACAGAAACGGATTAAGAACAATAATTTCTGAAAGAATCTAAGCCTAGAGTTTTTGTGGTTTGGGTTTGTTTTGTTTGGTTTTTTTAATTAAAATGTGACTTAGAGCATGTACAATTACAGAGTTCTTATGCCTAGAGAGACACATCTATCACTCCTTTACTCTAGCCCTTTTCTTGCAAGGAGTAAGTGACTGAAATTCAGCAGATAACTTTGCTAATACTGTCAGAACTCTAATGACAACACAAAAATGACAAAGAAAATCAGTTTTACTCCACATTTGCTGTGGGATGTTGAAACATGTGCTAGAGCAGAATTCATCTCACTTTTTTGACAGTCTCAATTTTCCTCCCATCCTGACAGAGCAAGGATGTTCCTTTTCCTTCTGTTTTGAAATCAGCCTCTACCCACATTGCCCAACTTAAGTCCTATTGACAAGAAGAAAGCTGATCTTGTGACAAGGACTTTGCTCCTGTGATCCATGCCTGTTCCACTAATTCAGGCTTACAACATTTTGCTCCTCAGCATGTTCCTGAAGACAATGTGAATAGAAGCTGATTTATCCTCAGTGATGTATAAGCATGTAGCATTAGTGACAAGCACTTCACTGATTTCATGCACGTGTGTTTGGAGGTGTGAATTAGGGGGGAAAGGACAGGAAAAAGTGAGCGTGTGGGAGAGGAAGAGAAAGCTTTTTCTCATTCCAGTCACCAGAGCTGAACTCCAGAACCTGTCAAGCAGCAAACACCCACACCAAGTATAAGAAACACAAGTTGTGATACCAAGCAGGATTTAGGAGTAGCATTCAACACTACGATATTTATCAGATTGTTATGCCTGGACTACTCCAGCAGTTCCACCTACTAGCTAGAGAACAATACAGATCATGGGTTATGGCACAGAAACACTTTTCAAAACTCAGAGGTGCTTATACAGCTTTAAAGATTACTTACAGTTATACTCTTCCATCTACTATCATTTTGCTTAAAATGGTAATACAAAATACAAAAACAAAATCCTCATCAAGTAAATTCAACATCCTGTCCACACACGTCAGCCTTGCAAAATACAACTTGTCCTTTGGCCTGTAATGTTAGATGCAGTACCTCAAATGCCATCATCACTGTTTGTAAGTTGCATATTCATGCACTAACCTGTAACAGAAATTAAGATCTGACCTCCTCTTTGCTGCCAGCCACAGAGGTAACATTTAAAGTGCTGCCTTCTCTTAGGGACAGTCAACTCCATTCTGAACAATGCTGTTTCCTCATCTTGAAGGGAATCATAGAATAACTTATATTAGAAAGATTCATTGGACAGTGCTTGTCCAACCTCTTGCTAACTACGGAGTTAGATCAGGTTGCTCAGGGCAATGTCCAGTCTAGTTTGTAATACTTTCATGGATGAAGATCCCACTGCTTCTCTGGGCCCCTAGTCCAGTACTTTATCACCCCTGTGGCAAAAATGTTCTTCCTTATTTTAGTTAGAATTCCCCTTACTGCAATTTGTGCCTGTTGCCTCATGTCCCTGTGCTGAGAAAGGTCTAACTCGCCACCTCCACCCCCATATAACCACTCATTAAGAGCAGCAGTAAGATCCCAGGCTGAGCACACAGAGCTACCTCACCTTCTCCACAGACACCATGTGCTCCAGGCACCTAACAAAGTTGGTGGCCCTCCTCTGCACCTCTTCCAGTTTCTCTTCATCTTTCTTGTATTGTGAGGCTCCAAACTGGACTTGTGGTCCTAAATGTGCTGAAGAGGGTCATAAATACCTCCTTGATATAATGGCTGTGGCCTTGCTAGCATAGTCCAAAATGTAACAGGTCCAGCATTTGTTCTGATCACCCATGGTACAGCCACAAAAATACTCTGTATCTAAGTGATGTATGTTACTGCTACACTGAACACACTAACAAAGACAGTAACAGTGAAGAAGGGAAAGCAGATGCTGTCTCCATGACTCAAAAAAGCACAGGATGCTCCATATTGAGTAAAGGTCCAACATAGTTCATATACACCAATTTCATGGTTTAAGCACAGCCAGTAACTCGGAACCATGCAGCCGCTCACTCACTCCCCTCTCTTCTTCCCCCTATCCTGGAGGGATGGGGAGGAGAATCAAAAGAATGTAACTCCCATGGGCTGAGATAAGAACAGTCCCGTAAAAAAGGTGTAATACAAAACCACTACTGCTACCACCAATAATAATAATGATAAGGGAAATAACAAGAGGAGAGAATATAAAACTAAAAAGGTAAGGAAAGGAAAAAAACTATAAACACAAGTGATGCACAATACAATTGCTCACCACCCACCAATGGATACCCAGCCTGACTCAAGCAGAAATATGGCAATTCCGGGTAACTCTCCCCAGTTTCTATACTGGGCATGACGTGCTGTGGTATGGAATACCCCTTTGGCCAGTTTGGGTCAGGTGTCCTGTCTCTGCTTCCTCCCGGCTTACCCTCCTCCCGGGCAGAGCATGAGACTGAGAAAGTCCTTGGTCAGAGTAAACATTACTGAGCAACAACTACAAACATCGGTGTTATCAGCGTTGTTCCCAGGCTGAAAGTCAAAACCACAGCACTGCACCAGCTACTAAGAAGGAGAAAAAATGAATGCTGTAGCTGAACCCAGGACAACTACTAACAGATACTGTCATTTTGGTCTGTTCCAACTTTACAGTTGTCTGCACAGAGCAGTTACAATTACAAGATAAAGCAGCACAGTCTTCTAGAAACATCAGCATGTCAATCTGATTAGCACCTCATCCAAGCAAACAGAGACTATCCTGCCCTCCTTGTCAGAGGTATTCTGACATCAGTCACCATCCAGATCTAAAAACTTCAACGGGGTGCAGTACTACTCAGTCTCACCTTTAGCTGACTTACAGGCAGAATCCCTCTGTAATACGAGCATATCCTTAAAAAACTTGCTTTAGTGGACATCAGTAACACATTTCCTGTTGTGCAGCTCAAAGTAAAAACTTCTAAGTTCAAACTTCCTAAAAGAACATCTTACATACAGTTTCACAGACGAAAAAGATGCACTTTGTCATTTGACTAATGATGGTGTACACTGACTTATGCTTATGCTTAAAGCTTTACAGTGTCAGTGAAGTGGAAACAAGGCTTAAATATAATTCCTTTCACTGACTTCTAGCACATGACCCAGACAAATCCTTTACTAAACTACTACAGTAGTCTTCAGCTGTTGTGAGCAGACACTGGGTTAACTGAGCCCCTACTGATCATGCCAGAAGCAGCAGTTACAGAAAGCAACATATACTGCTGTAAATTCTTCACTATGAGGGTGGCGGAGCACTGAAACAGGTTGCCCAGAGAAGTTGTTCCTGCCCCATCCCTGGCAGCTTGGATGGGGCTGTGAGCAACCTGGTCTAGTGGAAGGTGTCCTGCCCATGGCAGGGGGTTTGGAACTAGATGATCTTTAAGGTCCTTCCCAACCCAAACCATTCTGTGATTCCATGATTCGGTGAAACCATGCATGGCACGATTTTAGCATGTGCATGAAACGTGTAAGTTGAACCTCTGGAGATGTCACTATCCCACTCAGCTCTTGTCAGGCCACATGTGGACTACTGTGTCCAGTTTAGGTCCCCACCATAAAAAAAGGATGTGGACAGGCTGGAGAGGGTCCAGAGGAGAGCAACAAGGATGATCAAGGGGCTGGGAAGCCATGTGAGGAAAGGGTGAGAAAGCTGAGTTTGATCAGCCTGAAGAGAAGGCTGCTCAGAGGGACACCTTATCACCATGTTCCAGTGGCTACAAAGAAGACAGACTCCTTTTTACCAGGAGTCACATGGAAAAGATGAGGCAATGAGAACAAGTTATCCTGGGGAGATCCCGACTGGGCACAGGAGGAAAATTTCTCATCATGAAAACAATCAGTCATTGGAACAATCTCCCCAGGGAAGTGGTAGATTCCCCAACATTAAATGCTGGTAGGATCTGGCTGGGCAGGGTGCTGGGACACGTCATTGGAACAATCTCCCCAGGGAAGTGGTAGATTCCCCAACATTAAATGCTGGTAGGATCTGGCTGGGCAGGGTGCTGGGACACCTTGTCTAGACTGTGCTCTTGCCAAGAAAGGTTGGACCAGATGATCTTTGAGGTCCCTTCCAACCTGGTGTTCTTTGATCTCCAAACTAGGAAGACACTGCAAAGCAACAGCTACGACATGCCCCTGTCAGCATAAAGACACTGCTTTCCACTGCATCACCCAGTTACGGAGAGTGCTTCTACCAGACTTAGCAATGCCACCACAAACACAAAAACCGTCAGACCCTGATAATCCTGCTCACAACACCCTCAACTGCAGAGATCCCAGCAGCCGGAGGGTGGTTTCGCTCTTGTTCTGAAGCGGGCGCTGGCCTACTCCTTGTTTCTGTGACAGCGGGACACCGGTTCCTTCTGCAGGACGCTGGAGGGGGACCGAGTCTCCCTCTCCAGAGAGGAGCGCAC
>NW_009915201.1:0-779 GCF_000696875.1 Nestor notabilis | reverse complement strand
TTACAGGGTCTTAATGCTCCTTTTCAAACTGATTATAAACAAACATGGGGACATTAATTGCAAGCCTCTCAGCTCTCACAGGGAGTTTCAAATAGAAGGCCTGCTGTGCTGTTTACTTGCTTTTGCTTTCCCTCTCTTTTAAGTACGCACTCATGCTTGGTACCACAAATGCTTCCATCAGAGCAAGTGGAATTGGCAGGACTCCAAGGTAAATTGCCATCTTGCCGTTAGAAGTGCATTGTGCACAGATTTCACTTGTATTTTACCAGATTTGATATAGCTGAGCTAATAAATTAAAATTCAAATTAAAAGAGGTTAAGAGAAACAAGCTCTTATTCCTTTCCTTCACAGCTGGAAGAGCAGCAGTGCACTGAAGAACTTGAATTTGTGATGTAATGTGTCATTTGTACTCTAAAGAGGGAGAAGCAGGGTATAAAGGGTTCATTTTTGCCAAAGATAAAGTCTCTTTAACTCCACAAAAAGAAAGGCAGAAAAACCTCAGAAATTTGCGAACACTTGTTTATAATTTTGTTTTCTAGATTAATACAAACTAGAAAGATGATGTTTTGGGACAGTGCTGAAGACTAGCAGAGATTCTCTGACACATCTGAAGCATCAGTCCTATTCACACTGGATTCAGAGGCTCAGAGTTACACAGGATTTGAGTCATACAAAAAATACTTGGTAAAAAAATTTTGCATCTAAAGCTGTTAGTCTAATCAGACACATCAAGCAAGCGTGAAGAAAAGGTGTTATACTTTCTTATTTTGAGGATGGAG
>NW_009915200.1:8744-9043 GCF_000696875.1 Nestor notabilis | reverse complement strand
GCCCTTAAAGGAACGTCGGGAGGCGGCCTGAGGGCTTCCCCGTCTCTGGGCGTGTTTTCTTGGCAGCGACCACAAGGGAAGGGGCTTATAGGTTCCTTCAGCTCGGCCACACCGGGGGTTGTGCACTTGGTGTGGTTGGAGCGAGGAAGAGGGCTCCTAAGTGGGAGGTGGGAGCCGGTGGCCCATCGGGACATCCTGCTTTTTCCATGTCGCTCCTTAAAGCCAGAATAGCTTTAATGAATTGTCCTCTCTGCTGTGCTCTGGGGAGAACTCCCTGTAGTCCTGCGTCCAGCCCTGGG
>NW_009915200.1:0-8362 GCF_000696875.1 Nestor notabilis | reverse complement strand
CAACCTGCTCTAGTGGAAGGTGTCCCTGCCCGTGGCAGGGGGTTGGAACTAGATGAGCTTTAAAGTCCTTTCCAACCCAAATTATTCCATGCTTCTATGACATACTCAAGTCCCCAGCACTGCCGGGTGGCAGGACTGTGCACTAACTTCTCCTTTCTCCTGCAGGCCGCACGCTTGCTCCCTGCTACTCGGCTGACCTCAGGCCGGCATCAGGGAGACTCGTCTCTGCCATGGGCTGCACCGTGCATCTGACGGTTCCACCGCTGCAGGTTGGCAGAGCTGTCATCTGGGAATACAAAACTGCCCAGCAGGAAGGAGCCATCCTCAGTTATGCTTTCGATGGACCCAGCACCACCTCTCACCCCTATGAGAACCATGTGAGATTCAACAGAACGGACTTCTCACTGCAGTTGGTGCTGCAGTGGGGGGACGACCGGCTGTACCGCTTCAGGTCCGAGCTGGAGGCCACGGGCTGGTTCCAGCTGCACGTTGTGGGTGAGTGATGAGATAGAAACCCTCTTCCTCCACAGCCAGAGAGCTTGAAGGTGCTCTGGGTCTGGGACCTGGGGAACTGTGGGTTTGAATGCTGATAGTCATTCCATCTCTCCTAGAACCGCTTTCCAAGCCAGAAATTATGGGCAACTCATCAGTGAAGGCAGGAGACAACACCAAACTGGTTTGCAGCGTCCTGAAAGGGAAGGCAGACTCGTACTGGTGGAAGAAAAATGGGGTGCTGCTGCTGGGGAGTGACCACATCCAGCTTGAGAACACCACCCTGTGCATTCTGAGAGCCTCGATGAACGACAGCGGCTACTACACTTGCGTGGTCCACAACGAAGTCAGCCAGAATGAAACCTCCTTCCTGCTCCATGTCCAGAGTGAGCACGGGTTTCTTGCTGGTGCCTAGGAAAAGAAACAGGGAAAATGGCTCCAAACCACCAGGTTTTGGTGACAGATTTTTGCTTGGAGGGGTGTGTGTGGGGCTTTAATTTGGTCTGGGTGTGGACACTGTGGATTTTCTTCTCCACAGACGCAGCGAATGTGGTGCTGCCCATGATGCTGGCATGCATTGCCACGGGCTCACTGGCAGGTGAGTGCTGGCCCTGGCTTTTTGGCCACTGCAGTGAGTGCTGCATGTGAGGAGGGATGTGGGAAGAGGCTCTGTGCTGGCTGAGGTGACATGGTCATGCTGGGACCAGGAAGCCTGGGGGAATGGCTGGGGCTTTGTCACTGCTGTCATTGCAAGCAGGGCATCCCCAGTCCAAGGAGGTTGTGGTGTTCTCTTCCCCCTTCCCTTGCCTCCCTGTTCTCAGGGAAGCCTGTCAGGGAAACACCTGATTATATGTTCTTTTCCTTACCTGGGTCAGCCCCCAAGGATCCACCTTCCCCCCGGGTGCTGGGGGATGTCACATGCCCCTTGTAGGGTGAGAGTACTGAGCCCCCACTGCAGTTGGCATTGGTTTCCTGCCCACAGAAGGGCAGCATGCTTCCTCTTCGCTTGTCTTGCTTTTCCTCCTTTTTTGGAGCTGGAGAGCCATGTTTTCCAGCCCATCCCCAGTCCCTGGCGAAGTGAGGGTTTTAATTCTCAGCTTGCCAGCTGCAAACTTGGAGAGGAAAATAGAGGAATAAAAGCCCAAGTTTGGGGTCTGGCAGTTCAAAACAGCGCTAGGAGTTCTCCCAGGTGACTTAGGAATGTGTTTTGCTACTGTATAAAGTCATCATGTTCTTCCTCTGAAAAGCCTCCAGGCACTGGGTAGGTGCTGGGATCTTCCCACTGTGTTCCTGCTCCCATCATCCCTGTGATGCTCCTGGCGTTCCTGCTCACCCGGCGTGGGGATGGGCAGGGTGGTTTCCTCCAGACCCCAATGCTCACCCTGCACAGGGGCACTCAGCTCCAGGTTTCCCAGCTGAGCTTTGCCACACTTTGTGCCAGCAGCATCTCTAGGGTGTCTGATGGTGACTGGTTTGTCCGCAGGTCTCTTTGTGTGGTGCAGGTCAAGGGTCCGCTAGTGTCACAGCAGCCGCAGGTAAGATACTTCCAGCCCTCCTTGGGGCTGGTCCTGCTCCTCCAGCCATAGCTGCAAGTCTGAATTTGTCGTTGGCTGGAGCTGAGTGAGCTGGACATGTGGGATTGCTCGGGGTCCTTTGCCAGCTTCTCCTCGCAGGAGCATGAGGCAGCTGAGGGGTTGCTCTCCCTGCTCCAGAGGCTCTAAGGATTTGCTATCTTCCCTGTTTAGTCCCCACTGGGATTAGCTCTGGAAATATCCTTGATTGCCCCACCCAAAGCCTCATACCAATGGTTATCTCCGGAAAAGCAGACGCTGAGCACCCCTGGCATGGGTGAACCTCCGAGCTGTTCCCAGCCCATCACCCCTTTGCTCCATCACCTGCTCTCCATCAGTGCTGGCTTTTTAATTCCTGTTGTGCATTTTCTGCAGTGGGATGTGCTGGGGGAGATGGTGGTCCTGTCCCAACTCCTCCTGTTGCAAAAGTAGTCACCAACTCATGCTGTGGTTTTTGGGAGAGTGGAACCTTGCCCGGAGGGGAAACACTCCACTTCTCCAAAGAGGGCTCTGGTTTCCAGTAACGCTTTCCAGAGGGGCAGGAAGCAAGCTGCCTCTGGGGTGCAGCAGATGCAGAGGATGAGCAGACCTACTCGGAAAAATGCTCCTTATTGGGTGGGTTGGTTTGAATTCTCTGAAGGGCTCTGGAAGTTTCAGGGAAGCGAGTCTTGAAATCTTCTTGGATTGTGCTTACTCTGTGTGACCACAAAAAACTGGGGCTGAGGGTGAGGACAAGGGTGTGATCCCCTAAGAATGGAAAACCACATTGTGGCTAGTTGAAAATCAGAGCTCTCAGTTGTCTTGCGCAGCCAGGTCCCAGGTAACTTCTCCTGGAGATAAGTTGGCCAAGGTAGCTCCTGAAATTTGGAGTAGAGCACAAGCCCAGACCTTCCCAGCACTGCCAGTGCCAGCACTGCAGTGCTGGGAAGTCACTGATGGGGTCTGAGTGAATGGATCTGTACCCAGGAGGTGGCTTGGATGGAGATGTCTCTTCTTCTTGCAGGTAGAGAGCTTTGAAGAGCTGTGCTCTTGCTGCCTTTCCCTGATGGTAGGTGCTGCCTGCAGGGTTTCGGACGTCTGACGCTGCCCAACCTCTTCTGGGCTCACCTCTGAATTGCTCAAGGGCAATTTTTGTGTAAAACTTCAGATTGGGCTGTTCTTGTGCTGTGCTGTGCTTCCCCTGGCACCGTGCACATCCCTGGCAGGGCTGGACGTGGCTGTTGTGTGCTCCAGAGCTCCTGACCTTGTCTGGCTTCCTCTAGAGGCCATGTGGGGTGAGTGCTTGTGGGTGGGCTGATGGCTCTGGAAGAAGGCACCATCCCCACTGGACAGACACCCAGTCCTGGGAGTGCTGGGGTGTGCTGCAGTGCCAGCCCTGCTCCCCAGGGCTTGAGCCCCTCACCATGACTGCCTGGGGTGCTGTTGTGTGCTGTGGCTGGGACCACGGGCATTCTACTCAGCTTGGTCCTTGGAAGGAGAGAAAAGGGCAGGATTGTGATGTCCTGTGACTGGGGAGTCCAGGAGATGTGTGAAGATGGCAGGGGATGGAGCTGCAAAGTTGTTTTGTCTCAGAAAGCACAACTCCCTGTGCTGGTGTGTCAGAGCAGCGGTGTGCCTGGATGGGAAATGCAGGGATGTTCCCCAGCCCAGCTCCTCTGTTCTACAGCCTTGAGTGCTGGTAGGATCTGCGACACCCCCTCCTCTTCCAAGCACCAGCCACCTGCGTTGTGCATGTGCCGATGTGAGCTTGTCCTTCCCTCCTGTGCTCCTGTGGTTAATGGGAGATGATGGGAGGCTTGGTCTGGTTTGGTTTGGCCAGGGCAGCACTGGCCCAACCCTCTCCTCTTTTCTCCCTTCCCTATGCAGCTTCTGCAAAGCTATTCTGGGCTTTGCTTGTGAGGAGGGTGTTATTTGTTCTTATAGTGGAAATTATGGGAGAAAACTGGACGCTCCCCCAGGAGTGCTGAACGTCACGAAGTGCCTTGACTGATCCTGGGGCTGGGGTGTTTGCACTCATCGTTCATACCGATGGGTCAACCCTAGGTCCAGCACCCCATTGAGCCAGCCCCCAGCCCCGCTGCGGGGTGTAGGCATTTTGGGTGCCCTGGTCTAGCTACTGCACAATCACATCTCTCCCAGAGCAGCTGGTGGCTTAAGGACATCTTGCTCCAAGGCACTGTCAGCAAATGGAGAGTGGTACAGGGGGATGTTTCTGTTGCTTGGGTCTGCTTCTTCTGCATCAAAAGGCTTTTCTGGCCTGAGGAGCTGTGGGTTTCCCTCTCCTCAGAGTTATGCCTTCTCTTTGGAGAACACAAGTGCACCCAGGAGAGGCTCAGGTCATATCCCATGCCATAAGCAGTCACTAGGCTGTCCCACGCCTCTTCCCAGAGCAAACAGGAATGCAGCCACATGGTTACAGAAAATACTTCATTAAACTTTTCAGAGTTGCCTGTGAATCATTTTGGAGGCGTTTTGGTGTTTTAAGGTTTGCTGCTACTAATAAATGTGTGTTATCCCCATTGATACTGTCGTGATCTCCAAGGGTGGGAAATGACCACTTAGGGGTACCCAAAGACTGCAGCAGTGCAGGAATGTGCTCCCCACTGCTGGGCTTTGGTGGGCAGACCTCGGGAATGCTGGATTTCTGCTGAATACCCAGCTCTCTTCCATCTGCAAACCCTCCCTCACCAAGCAGCCCAGCTCCTCCTGTGGTGGTTGTGGCTCAGGGGCTGAGCTGGGTTTAAAATCAACCCACAACCTTGCTCTGAAGCTGGCTGAGGGTATTTTTAACTGGTATCAGTGCTCTGAGTCACTGGGACCTGGCACGCAGCTGCCCTGGCACGGCCAGTATTCCCAGGGGCAGCTGGACAGGGCAGAAGATGGCACCCGGGTGAGACAAGGTCAGAGCTGCCTCTAGGCTCACCCTGTGGGGGCTTTTTGGGGAGGTTTTAGCTTCGGGGTTCACCTGGTGGCCCTTGGGTGCAGGTTTATGCAGAGTGGCTGTGTCTGGAGTCAGAAAAGCCTTCTCTAGGCTGCAGGAAATACCTTTGTGCATCGTAACAGCTAAATCTGGTGGGGGAAAACAGCCTTTGGGAAAGGCAGGAAGTATAAGAGAGTTTCAATGTGTCCTGAGCAAATAGGTCCCTGCTTCTGTATGTTGGAGCATGTCAGATGCATCAGAGTGTGCCGGTGGAAGAGATGTTGCAGCATCCAGCTCCTCCATGTCCTCCTGCCTGTACCTTGGTGCCCTTCCTCATCGTGTGCCTCTTCCCCTTCCCTGGGAAGCCTTCGCAGCTTAAGGAGCCCTGCACCTGACTAGCACAGCTGTTAGCAACAGGCTGGGCTCTTCAGTCATTTTGCTGTAGCGGGTAGACAGGACCTGACCAAGCACCCGTCCTGAGCAGCAGAAGTGCTTTGGCCTGCACAAATGTGCCAAGAAAATGAATTACTACTGGTAAAGCAAGTGTTTATTTCAAGTTACTACAAAATTACTTCCAGAAAAGCAAGTATGTGTACATAGTTCAAGCTACTACTGAAATTACCACTACTTAAGCAGCAAGTATCTATGTATATATATATACCAGTATCAGAAGTATGTGTATCTGTGATTTATCAATATTAGAAGTATGTGTATCTATGATTAATTTCTTTATGAATATGTATGTATTGTTTGAAATGTAACTGGCATAGCGCTCATCAAACCATTCCCAGGAGTGAGGCCACTCGATGCTGGACAAAGTCTCCCTGCATGGATGATGCATGGCTGGGAATCCAGAATCGGGCAGGCATCCCTTGGTGGGGATATAGAACAATTCTGGCAGGGAGAGGCTCCATTTGGGGTAGAACGTGAGTAATTCTTTTATGCCATAGCGATGAGAGAGAGCATTGGATACCGCTGTTTGGAGCAGATGTTTCTGTTTTGTACATAGATCATGTTCTTTCCTGGTTTTCTTGGACCAATTTTGCTTTCTCAGGCTGTTTCACTCTCCCTGCAGCTAAAGCAGCCAATACCTTGTGCCGATTCCTGCTTTGCCAGCCTGTTTTCCACCTTTTTTGACTAATTTTTCCCTTTCCAGATGGTAAGACTGTGATTGCTGTTTCTTGTTTCTGTGGTTATCGAGGGTACCTTGGACTGTTCCAGGTTCTTGGTACCCAGCTGCACTCCGCAGGGATGCTCCTGCTCCCAGGACTACAGACATCTGCTGCTGGCTGTGGTTTAGCAGATGTTTTCTGGGTATTTTCTGCATTAAAACTTTCAGGGCTGCTGCCCTCAGTTGCTTACACTGGTCCTCACCCGTCACTGGTACTGAGTCCTTGAGCACATCCCACATGGGACAGAGAGGAGGTGACACATGTTGTTAAGAAAGGATTTAATAAGAAGCTGGGGCAGACTGCGGTGGTCAGGGCTTAATCAGACAAGTGCTGCTTACACCCAACCAGCCCCTTGTACCCTTCTCCTCCTCCTCGCTACCCCTTCCCCCAACCATTCCTTAAGTTTTGCACAGTGCCCCCCTCACATATCCTGACTCCTCATCTTTCTTCTGCTTTTTCCCTGTCTTATCCCTTGCAGACTCCAGGTTTGTCCTCTCCAAAGCTCTGCTTGTCAGTTCCTGGTGGCCCATCAATTGGCGACTGGAGATTCTGGGGCTTTGGCATCATCTCCCTTTTCCCTGTCTACCTGGGCTGTCTCCCTGTGCTACCGTTTATCCCTTCCCCTTGGCACAGGAAAGATCCGCAATTAGATAACCTGAAACAGGATGGATGCAGCTCTGGCCTGACACCCTGGAGACCTGGAACTCTCTGAGAGTCGTTTCATGGGGTTTGTAGCTCGGTGAAGGAAACTCATTATATTCTGGCTAATGGCCGGAGTTCCCTGGGTTTGCCGAGTCCCTGATCCTGGTCCTGCCACAGGGGTGCAGCAACACAGCGACTCCCAGACCAGCACTGCCTGGCTGGAAGGATGTTTTCCTCCTTCCTAGGTTAGATCTTAGGAAGAAGTTCTTCCCTGTGAGGGTGGTGAGGTGCTGGCACAGGTCCAGCAGGGAGTGGGGGCAGGAACCAGCCTGTGAATGGGGTTGGGAAGAGGATGGAGTCATCTTCAAGATGGGGACATACACAGAAGTATCCATGTGAAATGAGGAGAAAGTGGTACAGCCTTGAATGATTCCAACTTTGGGATATGAGACTCTTCCTCAATTCTTCCCTTGTCCTTCCTCAACACCATCATGGGCAACATGCTGCTTCTAGCCAAGAGCAGCTTCAACAAATGCCTTGTGTCACTAGGAGTAAGCCCAGGTAGACTTGAGTGATGTTTGACCTCCTCCAGAACCTTCTAAATTTCTAACATGATCTTCATTGAAAGCAGAGCATGAGACTGAAAAGTCCTTGATCAGGATAAGTGCTACTGAGCAACAACTGCACCATCGGTGTGTTATCAGCATTGTTCTCAGACTAAAGCCGAAACACAGCACTGCACTAGCTACTAGGAAGGAGAAAAATAACTATTACAGCTCAACCCACGACAGCATCCACCCCTTATTCCATACCATTCACATCATGCTCAGCTCCCACATTTTTGAATGTACCATTGCTTTTTGTTTTGCTCTCTGTACATATATATACACACAGACAGAGACAAATATGCCTGAGTCCATGGACCACCCCTATAAAGCTTGCTGAGTTCATTCAGTCCACGATGTCAGACTCCATCTGTCATCACGGTCTTTCAGGGCAGGAGGGATGGTGTGTAGTGCTGGACTTTTCAGTCTCATGCTCTGTCAGTGAGGAGGGGCACAAGAAGCCAGGCGAAAGCAGAGACAGGACACTGGACCCAAAGTAGCCAAAGGGTTATTCCACCCCAGAGCATGTCATGCCCAGTATAGAAACTGGGGGGAGTCACACAGAAGGGTTGGGCTGCGGATTGGGCAGCAGGTGCTGAGCAACTCTATTGTGCATCACTACTGGCTTTTTTCTTTTGCTCTTTTAGTCTTACGTTCTCTCCCCTTGTTTTATATTCTCTCTTATCATCATAATTATTACTATTATTAGTAGTAGTTGAAGTAGTTGTATATTATACTTTAGTCACGAGAGTGTTCTTATCTCAATCTGTGGGGTAGTATTAGTAGTAGTAGAAGTGGTTTTATATTATAATTTAGCTATGGGACTGTTCTTGTCTCAACCCATGGAGAATTCTTTTGATTCTTCTGCCCATCTTCATAGAATCATAGAATAGTTAGGGTTGGAAAGGACCTTAAGGTCATCTAGTTCCAACCCCCCTGCCATGAGCAGGGACACAACAC
>NW_009915199.1:46376-50828 GCF_000696875.1 Nestor notabilis | reverse complement strand
TGTCGGTAAGGCAAAGGGCACCGGCACGAGTAGGAGAGCCGGAGGCGACGGGTGGCTTTGTGAGATAGGCCCGGCCTCGCCCCGCCTGGCATGGGTGAACGCTCCCGAGAGCCCTTCCCGGGAAGGCCGCGGGCGGCCACCCCCGGGCAGCCTGCGGGAAAAACGTCTGAGCCTGTCAGCAGGGAAGTGTGAGCTCACGGATGAGAAAACCGCGTTGAACAGAAAGGAAAGGCAGGAAAAAAACCAACGAAACAATTCTTTGGAGATTGCATCTCCTTTGAACTCATGGCTGTCCTTTCAAAATCCCTAAAGCTGCTGCCTTGTCCACTCCTCCAAGTCATCACAGAATGGTTCGCATTGGAAGGGACCTTTAAACATAGTTGAATTCCAGCTCCCTGCCACAGGCAGGGACACCCTCCACTAGACCAGGTTGTTCCAAGCCCTGTCCTGCTTGGCCTTCTGTCATGGTCCCTGTCGAGCTCCACTACAAGCATCAGCAATACTACCTCCTCACTGAACCCAGGCAAGCGCGCCACAACTCATACAGCTCTACCTGTCTCTCCCAAGCACAACCATTATCTGCTTCTTAAAGAGATTTTAGGATTTCCAAACAAATACAAAGTTAACCCACTGAGCAGTTGGTATGCATTAACCTTTGCTGCGATGCACAGGACGAAAGAGATAATTGAGGCCAACAGCTGATTGGAGAACTGTGTCTGGAATGCAGTGTCTGATGTTCCGGCCTAACAAGGCTCTTTCAAACAAGTTTTACTGGGTGTAGCACAGAAAAAGCTTCTTAAAGATATCCCGCGCACAAGAAGGTACCTTCACATTTGGCCTTCCCCAAAGGGGCAATTATGGGAAATGCTTCCCTGTGCCTGAATTCCCCATTTTCAAGAACGGGGTACAAGGAATACGAATCCAAAAATCCAGTTCCACACCTCAGAATATTAATTGCCACTACATAAAATGGTGTAGTTGCAAATCAGAGTTACAGTTTTAATGATAATAAAAGGTTTCTGCATAACTCCATTCCTTTTCACAACCCATAACAGGTGAAATAGATGTAATGTGATTCTTGCATCAAGAGAACTATTAAATAAATTCTAACAGGATTTTTATCATTGTGATGCTTTGTCCAGACACACAGTTTGACATTCCTGGGGTCAAGCTGAGTTTATGTGGCTGATTGATTGGTATAAGAATGTTTTTAAAGTTTGTTACAATATCTTTACTTCCAGTCTGTGCAGATCTAACATGGGTATTGGTGAGAGACAATAAAATGTAGAATCTGAGACTGTAATTTGTATTGCCCCTTTCCAGAACTGCAACCACATGTTAACCACAGTATCCTTCCTGTTATTTGTGGAATGTAAACTGTCAAGAAATAACCTTCAAAAGAAAAAAAGCACAATGAACAAGAAACAATAGTTTATCTCCAAGAGAGGAAAAAAACCCCAAGACTGAGTAATTTTTGTGGGCCCAAACTTGTGTTCTTTTCTGGTTCAGCAAAGACACCAAACTATGCAACTTCTGCCCAGCTGAACCTACCAGTAAGAGAAGCGAGATATACTTTGCTCACAGAAAACGAGAACCTAACTGTGTGGGTTGCACAGCACTTTCACTGTTTAGATGGTAAAAGAAAATTACTCTAATTGTTTATGACGTGTATCAAAACCTGCTAAGCCTGAAGTAAATGACAGAAGTCTCACTTGTTTTAATGGTTCTAGTTTTGGCTCAGTAGTTAATACGGGGAGTTCTTCTCCACAGGAAATTGTACAAAACAGAAATTCTGCCTTAAAATACAGAGTTGGGGTTTGGTTGTGTTGTTGGTTTTTTTCTCTGCAAAATGGACTGTATTTTTGTACTGTTTCCTAGAAAGAAGGAACAGGACATGCCATTTTTAATACAATTATTTCCCCTCGGTTTCACAAAAACACAAACCCCGATCAAGAAAACACCCTTGTGAAGGCCATGGGGCTGTGGATTTGCTTTGCCTGAACTTGGGCTGATCTCCCAGTTTTGCAATCCCAGCAGTTTGCAAGACTTTCTCCTCCTTCCCTAACGTATTTCGAGTTTTGCAAAAGACCTCCTCAAGGGCCAGGTCCCTCCTAGCCCCGTGTGACTGTGAAGGGCCCCTGGACACACATAAATGCGAGGCTGCAGAGCCGGAGCTGCTGCACCCCTGTTCTCTGGAGCTGCAGGGCTGAGGAGGGGCTGACCCCCGCTTCACCACAGAGATGTAGGAAGCAATCGCTGCTGTCTAAGCACAGAAGCAGCTTCCTTTTCCCACGGTGGTGGGAGGAAACCAGAGATCTAAGTTGTCATACTCAGACGCAGTCATTGTTATGTGCTTGGACAAGAACGTATTTATAATTCTTTCTCTGATACTGTTTCATCTGCAAGTTAGGATTTCACTAGCCTAATATTTAGCAATGTCAAATAAGACCCACAGAAAAATACTCAGGGTCATGAAAACTTGCAGAGCTGCAGCAGAGTAAATGTGGCATGGGTTCAGGTAAGGGTAGGGGAGAGACAAGAGAAAACCTGTAAAATCAGGGATTGTAGGCCTAAAGGATGCCAGAGAGGGACTCTTCATCAGGGACTGTAGCAACAGGACCAGAGGTAATGGGTTTCAACTTAAACAGGGGAAGTTTAGGTTAGATATAAGGAAGAAGTTCTTTACTGTGAGGGTGGTGAGGCACTGGAATGGGTTGCCCAAGGAAGTGGCAAATGCTCCATCCCTGGCAGTGTTCAAGGCCAGGTTGGACAGAGCCTTGAGTGACATGGTCTAGTGGAAGGCATCCCTGCCTATGGCAGGAGGGTTGGAACTAGATGATCTTAAGGTCCTTTCCAACCCTAACTATTCTATGATTCTGTTACCAAAATGTAAAAGAAAATATTTTGGCTGAAGCACTGTACTTCCACCAGGAAGAACTTCATCCAGTGAAACAACAATACTGAACTTCAATGGAGACAAAATTGTTAACAAGTAGAATGAAGAGAGAAGATTTTACAGAATTGATGCTCTTTTGCAACTGTGTTCGCTGTTGTCGCAGCCAGACAGGGGCAAGGCTGCGCCAGGAGGGCAGTCATGGCACAGGGGCAAGGAGGACAGTGGCACATGTGTCTTGCCCTTGGGCGAGGGAGCTTGGAACAACGCAGTCACATGGAGCACACAGTGTACGGAGATGAGAAATAAGGCTGATAGGCATCTGAGATGTTTCCCGCTTTCGATCATACTGATGCAGATGCAAGCATGTTGATATCACTTCCAAATTCAACTCTGTACATATGTGAAATTAAAGATGCTCTTGTTAGCATCTCCTTTAAACAATACACATCTTTATTTTTAATTACCTGGAATATGGAAAACTCTTTTCATGCTTCCAAGAGAGTATTCCAATCAGTGGAAAATAAAATTAACAAAGGATGAAGAAAACAAAAATGAACTACCAAACAATAGCTTTAGCCATATTTCTTTTTAGGAAATGCAACGTTCAGGCACTTTAAAAAGATTTCTCAGGATGGGTTCACTGTTATCCAAGAGTTTTCCAACGCTGACGCAATATAGCTATTATCATCGTTAGGACTCAGGGGACTGCTCTTTTTGACAGGGCCTTTCATGAAGTTAACAAATCAGTTTAAAACAAGCCATAAATTATATTTGGCTGCCCATCAGCTTGGCCAGAGTGTTCTCTCAGTGCTCTCACAAGCATCGGGGAAAGAGGATAATAACGTGGTCCAATGTTTAGCTTTTAGGGGGTATTTTGTTCACAATTTGAAAACAAAGCATCCCCATAGCATTAACTCTGATGCATAAACATATGTTAGAGCAGCAATCAAGATGTTTGCAGACTTTCCTACAAATAAATATACCCGTTCTGGATCTTAAGTAACAGCTTAATAAATAATGGATTTGGTACAGGCCTCTACTGCGAATGCCTGCCACTCATTGCTAAATTAGGGAACTGTCAGCAAGATCATCTCCCCAGTCTCGCCTCCTGTAACAGTGCATGGAGAGAAAGGTGGTTTCTGATAGCCAGGATCCAAGCCTTATATAGCTCTTTAGATTGTTATTAACAACCTGAACTGCAGCCAGAAGGAACTGAAAAGACAATACTGTCTACTTACAGTCTGCTGAGTTAGCAGCTAAAGCTTCAGCCAGTGCAGCCAAACAAGTAATCACACGCAGATGTCGTTACCCTCGGAAGTATTCAGTTACTTATTTTATATAGATTTTCCCATCAGTGTCCAATCTGGGGTGTTGCAGAGACATTAACACACCCCTGTAAGTCCCCGTGGAGTCAGAGGCCAGGATAGTGAGGGTGGCTGTGGAAAGACCAGAGAGAATTACAGGGAAGTGGGCACATGGTACACAGAAAGAAAAAAGGTAAATTCTTCCAAAGGGACTTTGGAAGCAACCTGGAGCCAGAAGTACCTTTCTTCAGT
>NW_009915199.1:26743-46345 GCF_000696875.1 Nestor notabilis | reverse complement strand
GGAATAGGGAAAGACACCCTGCCCTTCAGAGCCTTCCTGCAACCTACCAGCAACACTTTCACGTTGTCTGAACTACTGTCAGTTTCTGGTCCTTTTCTAGGGCTTGGTTTCATCTTGGGAAAACAGATTCTGCAAAAGAGGGACAAAGAGACACCAAACTGTGACTGAAGCCTCGGGAGAATCCTTTGTGGCAGAAAGTCAATTCCTTTCTGTTCTTTCTGACAAGCAGGAAAAGCACTATCTACGACATCAGGTCTGTCTGCCTTGCCAACATGCAAGACTGGCAAAACCTCCTGTGGCATCACATACCAGAGCAAGCTCTCACGCTCCCATTTCTACCAACAGCCTTAAGGAAATGGTAAATTGAATTCCCTGCCTCAGAGGGAATTCTTTTCTCCTTTAGTCCAGTTAAATAATCTGTGCCAGACATTACTCTTGGCCTTTAGACTCATAAAAGTCCATCTGAGGGCTGTTATCACTTCATTTTTCTTTGTCTCTGAAGCACAGAAAAGAGCACCAACTGTCAAGCCTTTGGAAAAAAATCAACATTTATGAGTATGAGCTAGTAAGTGTTTTCAGACCTGGGATTTCTAACTCTGCCATGTTGCTGTGTAGTCTATTGCAAGGTGAACCATACTTTGCAATGAAGTTACAACAGTCTTTGACATCATTAGTTATGTTAAAAGAGAAGTTTTGCGGCAGCTGTTTACCTTTTGATGGGAGACTTTTCATTCATTTAATGCAAAAATTAAAGGCACTGCTCTTGTGGCAGTCCCTGGAAAGATTTGTTTTGATATTAAACTTACTTTCTTTTATGCCAGTCTCACATTTCCTGGTTTTGGTATAGTGAGTGGTTTCCTAAGGGAAACCAATAATTGCATGATCAAAGATGCAAGGGTCAAGCCTGGAAATGTAAGCAGGTGAGTATGTGACAGGTAAGCCTTTGGTACTCATAGAATCATAGAACAGTTTGGGTTGGATGGGACCTCAAAGACCACCTAGTTCCAACCCCACTGCCATTGACAGGGACACCTTCCACTAGACCAGGTTGCTATTCAAAGCCATATCCAACCTGGCCTGCTCAGAGAGCAGGAAGAGGAAGGTGCCTACTGTGGATTAAACACACAAAGGGAATATTTTGTATCTAAAAGGGTTAGGAGTGAAACAGTTAACAGACATTTTTACATTTCATAATACATGATATTTCCCAGTGATAATGAGCTACCAACTACGTTGGTAGCAGTCACTGTCTTGTTTTAGAGATAACACTGCTTAGTCTGTGAAAACCTTATCTGCATTTTGGGGGTGGAGGTGAGAGAAACTTTCAAGCTAGCTCTGAGGGGCACCTCCCACTTTGAATTAAGTCTGAAATCTTACGTTAAAGGCCACTTGCAGCTTGCCTGAGTCTTTTGGCTTGTTCATCACAACATAAAATGGGAAATTTGCTGCAGGGTGTTTATCAGCTCAAAACATCACTTATTCATTAAATCCAACAATGGACTTAGTCAGAAATAGAAATGTAATGAACTGTGTTGGAATCTTCTTCTGGTCCATGCAGAGGGATATGTCATCGCATAGACCTGCAGGGTTTCACTCCTGAGAGCTACCTGAGCCTTCTCACACTCATGACAGGTGTCTGGGAACAGAGCTCCCAGAATCTCCAACACACTCTTCTCCTACCGATACCTTCCTTTTTTATTCTGTTTTTGGGTGGGGCTTTTTTCCCCTGTTGTTGTTTGGGATATTTTTTAATCACTCGCTACACAAGCTCGTTGGCAGTGTGCAAGCCTGGTTGGTTTTCAAAAGCCACCTTTTTCTCTCTGTTCTTTAATTTCTCGTGGATGATTAGACCTAGAAATATTTCTCCAATTGGCTCAATAGTTCTAGCAGAAAGCTAATAAAAACACTCTTTAAGAACAAAATGAAAGCCTCTGATAAAGCCTCGGTGGACCAGCACTCAGTTTGCCATGGTGGAGGTCTGGAGGAAGCAGCCTCTGTGTGTGCTCATTGCTAACCATCCTTGAACTCCACACCAGCCTGACAAATGCCAGATGTTCATCTGAAAGAGAGAAGCAGTGTCTAAAAAATGCAAGCGTTCATTAGTTGTTATTTTAAATGATAAATTTTAATGGCCAACCAGCCATGCATTTAACTGCTCCCCAAATGTCCTGAGTGGTGGTAGCAGCACTGGCACCATTTGCACCTGGGTGACACCAAGCCTTGGAGGTGCAAAGCCTCAGTGTTACTCCACTCCCCAGAGAACACATCATATAATTTGAATGGCTCCGACATCTTTGTTGCTGCCTGCCAAACACGGATGGCTGGTGGGGATGAGGGCGCAGTCAGAGTTGCATTTGTCTTCTGCCTTTTTTCATCATTTTTTTGGCAGCTGCTTTGCAGCCATGGTTCTCCTCTGAGGCTGTTGTTTTGGGCAGTCATTCAGTGTTACAGGGCACATATCCCCTTCTCTCCGTGTCTTTCAGCAGCGGCAGTGCAACCCTCAGCCTTTGCTGTTACCTGGCTTGTTGGTCTCTCCCTATTTCCTTTTCAAGGAGTCGGCAGCAGTGTCGAGAGAAAAGCTTTAGTTCAAGCTGCTTACCAAGTTCTCCCTTACAATGGGAAAGGATGCATCAAATGTGAACCAAACAGCAGAGCTTCTTCAGGTTTTGATTTCTCTTGGAAAGGCAAAAAACAGTGGAAACAAAACTGAAACATCTTTTAACTTGGGGCTTGCTGCCACCGCAAGCACAATGGCAGAGGTCTGACCTCTCTTGGAGCCATCACTCCCAGAGGAAAGTGCTGCTCAGAGTGTGCCTGCTCAGTGCTCCTTTCCTGCATGGATCCAGCTTCAGGAACATCACCTGGAGAAAGATAAAACTATTACCTTTTCCTGTACCGAACAGGAGATGTCTATCCCTTATGCTTCTGCCTCTAACATGACATCTGGTGCCTGACAATCTTGAAACTTATTTTTGTCTGTGAAGACTGTTCCTTCAGACCAAGAAATGAGTCAGTATCTCTGAAGGGCCTGCTTGCCTCTCATGGATCCATTTGGAAACGTAAGCCCAACTAACTGCTTCCCTGTAATATCATCAGAGATCCTCTTGTTGAAGTGATACAGACCAGACCACCACCTCCAGCCACTGGCAGCAATGCTGAGCTGCTCGGACATTGCAGTGAGCATTGAGGACACAGTTGCTCCCTTCACCCCACACGAGCTGTGGTCATTTGAAATTGCAGAGGTCTAAAAAGCTTTGATTCACAAATGAGAACCAGGCCACCAGAGGCCATTACCAGAGCACAAAATGGGCTGTGCAAGCCTTGTGTATGTGGCTGGGGGGGCACAGACAGCCCTCAGACTCTGTGAAACAATCTCTGCTTGCAGTTTTAGATTAAAAGGCACGGACATAAATGAGGATGGAGGGACAAATGGGCAGAGACTGCTAGAGGGAAATTACCCTTTGTTTCCATAGCAAAGAGCTTGTAGTTTTTCTACAGATGAAAGTTCAACCAAAGCAGGAAGGACAGTCTCACATAAAGAAATGCCACATGAGGTACTTTACATTTTATAAGTTTGAAGGAATTTTTCCTTTCCCACCCACTCTCCCCATTTGACACAAAATACTTGTGATGTTTTGCATGTTGCTTTTTCCCTCACTTCCTTTCCCCCACCCCTCACCGAGTTCAGTAAAATCAGTGTCTGAGCAGGGTGTCCCCTCTTTAACATTGTTTTCACTTTCACATTCATTTACTTGAACCATCCCCTCAATTTTAGTGAGGTTTCATTTAGCAAAAGGAAAAACCATCCACCTGTACATCTGCCCCCATAATGTTGCTGAAGCTCTCATGTTCGCAGTGGAAGGGGTGTGAAGTGAGGGCAGGCAGAAGCACAGACACTGAAGTAAATGTGGCACAGAAAGAGGGGAGCTAGGGAGGGAAAGGAGTCGATTAGAAGATACAGGAGAGGGTTAAGCAAGCTGGAATTTGCATTTCCTAGTTTAACAAAAAGAGGGATGCTAAACTCAGACCTCTCATATCTGTGGCCAAACCTCCCTGTGGGTTATCATTTTACTGAGAGACAGGTATCTGTATGGTAGTAGAGCTGCTGTGAAACACTGTCCCCACCAGTGCTCCCATCAGAGGTAAGCAAATGGGAGTAGAGGAATAGGAGGAATCCTATGATTTTGCCTTAACAACATGAAGGTGCTGGTCTGCCTGCCCAGGAGCCCTGCCTCAGGGGATCTCCCACCTGTGCCTATAAAGGGAAGTATGTCAAGTCAGGGTAGCAATAGTGAACACCAGGTCTTTCAGATGACCTGGGATGTGAGGCTGTCATTGCAGCTGTCTGGCTGGAAGGGCTGAAGATCAGCGCATGCCACAGGGGTGTAGGATGGAGAAAGCAGCAGGGAGGACAGCGCACAGATGTGACCTGCTGGCAGCCCTGTCAGTCATCCCCAACTCTCTGTGGCCACCAAGCAATCACCACTCCACTATCCCATGAACCCTTCTCTCCCCTGAGGCAGACCTCGTCCCCTCCTGCTCCTCTGATCACAGCCCCCCTCTCTCACAACCTTCACCCTCCCCAGCCACTTCCACAGCCCCCTTGCAATGGTTTCGGGCCCACCTTCACCCCGAGGCAGCAGCCTGTGCTGATGCTTGAACAGAGGGTGACTAACCCTCAGCTCTCCCTCAGCTTCCCACTCAGGGTCATGTCCATGTGCATGGTCCTTGGGCAAGGTGTGGGCTCACAGGGCACACGCTGCCTTTGGCCCCCCGGCACGCAGAAAACATGAGCACCCGCAAGTCCTCCCAGCACCTGAGTGGCGCAGTGCAGGGCCAGGGCTCCCTGCCCACCCAGCAGGACAGGGCAGAGGGCTGCCAACTGCAAAGCCCTACTTCAAATGCCCCCAAATCCAGACTGCCTTGCTCCTTTGACCCAGCCCCAACAGATACAGGCACAGTGAGGGGACAGGGGGGTGGCAGCAACATTGTGCGGGGGACAGAAGACTTCCATGGCCAGACACGCCAACATCGCTGCACTCGGATGCAACTGGGAAAGGCTCAAAAGTTTCTCAGTGCCCACCTGCGGGAGCAGGTCCCTGGGGGCAAGCTGGCAGATAATCCTCAGCTCAGAAGGAAACGGCAAGTCCCCTGTTTCTCTCGGCTTAGTCAAAAGCTGTAAAGCAGATTGCTCCTGCCCTCCGCCAGCATTCAGACCTCCCCTGCATGTTTTGTTGATGAAATCTCTCACCCCAATTCAGGAGATGATAGTGGTGTTTCTTAAACACACTGTGCCTTGCTACCAGAAGAGCTTCTGACCTTGTCCTGTCTTCTTTTTGGTGTCTGGCAAATACTTATCAGCACTTGCAGTGACCTCCAGCCAGCTGGGCAGAAAGCTTTGGAGCCAAACATACGCACAAATAATTCCAGGGGCAGCTGTTACTACTGTATTATCTCCTCCTGTGGGTTCTACACGTACAGATAGTTAATAAGCATTGCAGTTTGCAGGCCCTTTCCCTTTAGCTTGCCAAGGAGCATCTTCCTTCAACTCGGGGCCATTAAACCCACCTCAGCAATGGAAGCTTTCAATTTGGTATTAGCCTGTGTTGCCAAATGAATCTCACCCTTGGATGAAATGAAGCCCAAAACAGCCAAATCACAGATCATAGACCTGCCATCTTTAGCTGAGAAAGCCACCATTGAATCACACTTCCCAAATTAAGTGGAACAGAGGCCGCTCTGTGCGTATCCAAACATAGCATCCCCTCTCTTCAGCTCCTCTGGCCTCCCACAGCTCAGCCGTGAGGTGTTTTTTCACGCTGACGCGCAGAGGTCCAAGCCTGATCAGAGTTCATTCAACCCGAAGAGCAGCAATGACTCGCTTCCAAAAAATGAGACTATTATGGCTACAGAATATTATGAAAGCCTGCGTGAAGCTGAGACCAGATGTGTGCTCGGCTCACTCCAACTGTTGCTTAGAGCAAAGCCCTGTTTTGTTTTTATGTTTTTCTAAACAACAGAGGACTGACAGGAATTGGGCCTTTTCTGTAACAGGAAAGATTTCCTGATGTTTTCTTGCCCTGCCGTTACTGATGTGTGGCTGGGCTGGGAGCACACCCCACTAGCAGCGGGCACAGCAGCTCTTAGAGGGTGGATGAAATCGTGGAAGGAGCCCGTACACGATAGGATGGAAGCGAATGGGGATGCCATCCCATTTAAGTTCAGTTCCAAGAATCATCTTGCTGTCGTTGAGACTTTGTTAATTCTATCAGCAGGATGCACTGTATCATCCCCTGGAAATCAGAGAGACTGCATGGCTATGATCAGTCTTTGCCTTTACGGCAAACTTTTCATCAAAGGATCTCAAAGCGACTTGCCAGCAAGAACGGGCACAACCTCGCACTGTGCCTGTGAGATAAGCGAAGGGTGAAATAGATTAACTGCTTAAAAGCACACAGCAGCTCTGTGGGATGAAGGAAAAATAAGAAAATATATATATATATGTTTGAAGCTGCACAGGGTTTTATGGAGAGGCAGCCTGGAAGGCTGCCAGGATGCTGAAATTGCCACCCCTGCACAACCACGAATACCATGGAAACCAGCAGGGCACCGGCAGGCAGGAAAGGATATCAGCTGAAAAATGGCTTTCCACGAAATGTAGCCAGGCTGGAACACTGCTCCGCTCCCGGCTGAGCGAGGACTACGTGCCCAACCACCAGTGCTGCTGCCGGTGGGAGCAGGGCTCCAGGAGGAATTCCCAGTAATTTCCCAGCCTGCGGTAATGTTGCTTTTCTGGTGGTGGCCAGCGGATGACAGCAGAATGTGGGATGGCTGAAGACTGCTACATCATGTCAGCTGTAGTACAGAGGTAATGAAAACCCCCAAGTGCCAGGTAAAGCTCCAACACTTCCTGGGAGGTGTAGGAAGATGAAAGTAAGTTGACACCTGAACGAGGACAGGGAAGGAACATGCACGTGCAAGCTCCTGCTTGCCCTGTCTGGTGAGGCACCATAAAGAGGCATGAAACACTCAGCAGTAATAGCAGTTTCCCCCCCAAATACCAAGAAAGCTCAAAAAAAACCCAAAAAAAGGATTCCTTTAAGCTGAGCTTAAGTAAGGAAAGGAAAGAGGCCTGGAAAACAAAACCAAAAATAACAAATGAAACTGAATATACCAGGAATAACGAAAATAAACAAACCCAGACAAACAGTGGGGGAAGAGTGAACATACTGTTAATCTGTCAAGTACACCATGCACACATTAAACTATAGAGTAAGCTCAGGGAAATATCCAGCTTCCCAGCTGAGCAAGGACATCTTCTTGTTGCCAACCAGCACACATTCCTTAAAAAGTCATACTCCTGGTAAGCCAAGTCAGAAGGAATCTAAGCATAAAACAGCTGCACTCATTCAAAATGCTGCTAAGAACAGCAGCACCTTGTGAGTAAGCTGGATATGGAGGGCAACCAGCACCAGGCTTGGACAAAAATAGCCCAGTGGAGACAAGAGGCAGGTAAAGAGAGAGACACAAAGCTCTCCCTCCAGCTCTCAGCACTGAAGGGTGCAGAGGTGATCAGCTGGAACAGAGGTCAGGGGGAGAGGGGAGTATTTTATGGGAAAGCAAAGAGGATTGAAAAATATGAGAAGCAGCAGAACGCTGTCTCTGCCATGCTAAGACACACAGAACTAACGACCTCCAGTAACCACAGGGGAGGGCTGGAAGGGGATGGGAGTGCTGCCATGGCTGGCCCCGATAAAGCTCTATCTAGGAACAGGCGCAGGACTGTGCTCACAGCCCGAGAAACGGGCCTGGAGGAGTGCGAGAACAACAGGATAACATCAGGCACTTCTCACGCAGCTGAAGGACCGCCACTGGTCATCAGGAGACAAGTGCAGATGGGAGACTTTAAAGTGGTGCCAGAAAAAACAAGCTACAGCCAGGGTTGAGGAACATGGGATCCAACTCCTAGTTGTCAGCAGTTGTGGTGTATACATTGCTGAAAACAGATGCAGTGCCAGGAAAATCCAACTCCCAGCATGAAAAAAATAACTTAAGAATGATAATGAGAGAAGCCAAAGCAACTGCGACTGTGAATTAGTGATTACATAAAAGCTTTAAGATTAAAGTTATGCTAGGCCAAATTCTGAAGTCATTTTTTCAGCCAGAATGCTCCCTCGAGACCCTGTGATTTGGCCACAAATTGCTACATCTTAAAAAAAAAAGAAGGAAAAAAAGCAAACAAAACAAAGCAAAGATTCTGTTTTTAAGCTAGCTGGCGACACACAGCAGGCAATAGCCTTGACTTCGCATCAAACACTTCTCCAGCAGGTAGCTTTATGCCACTGTCCATCTGTACAGCGTAACTGTGAGGCACAGGCCAGTTTTCTGGATTTGCTGCCTTACGTGGCTGCTATTCTGGGAAGCAGGAACATCGGGCTGTTTGGTATGAAGGAAAGCCCATGTTATTCAAAACTCCCTGAAACAAGTAAGATACAATCCGTATCACAGTTCCTTACACTGAGACATATCAAAGCTGCTCCTGAAAAACTGAATGTACAGTAGCTTAGGTATTGCCATAAGGAAAAACTTATGCCCACCACGAGGTGCTCACTCCAGTGCTCCAGAAGCAGCATTGCTACCTAAACCCCTTGTCCTTTGCTTTTTCTTTTCACAGCTTCAGTGTTCTTTGGTATGTCTGAGCTGAACAGCAACAAAAATGTCTTTTCAAAATAACTGATCCGAATTAAAAACAACCAGTGTCTCAGTGGCAGGCACACAAGAACAGTGAAAGGATCCTGTCTCCATCACTGGAAGCTTCATCCCATTCCCTGGGCATTACTAAGGCTAACAGCAGCTCTAGGCTTCACACCTAGAGGCCTCTGTGCAGTTTCAAATGGAGTGTCTGCAAATCCCAGGCCCCAGCAAGCCCCAAAGAGATGCAGCCACACTGCGATGCTGCAGAAAAGAGGTATCAAAAATAACATGAGCAGGAGACATACCCTTCCTATAAAAGATGACCTACTGTAACAGCTCTTCCAAAAGCAAGGGAATGTGCTCAAATACCTGTCTTAACATCTGAAGCTACAATGCTGCGCAGCCAAAAATACTGGAAATAGCTCTTTCAAGTCATGCAAACACTTTGGAGTTTCTGAAGGGAGAAATAGCTAGAAATAACTTGAGATAAAAGAACCTTTTATGCCAGCTGGCAAAAGGCAAACAGATGGATCAGATAGATGGATAGACAGGGCTTAAAGCCACTTTTGTCTCAGCAGTGGGCTGGGCTTGTGTATGCAGCATCTGAAGGCAGCATATCGCATCATCTGACCCTTAAATGTTAGCTTTATGAAATCATATCAGATGAAACCGCAGCATTCAAAAGCATCTCTCAGCCTGGCAGGACTCTCACCCTCCTCCCCTCTACCCACCAGCAGCTTCAACAGTCCCCAGGCTGGCTTGGTGCTCACACAGACCTTTGCCCCATGGATTTCTCCCCCTGTTCAGTTCCACAGTCCAGCCCCTGTGACAGCTCAAGAAGGTTTGTTATAGCACAGGGAGTTTCACAAGTATTTAGGCAAAACACTTTTTTCCCCATAGTGCAACATCAGCACTATAAGAAATGAAGGATGCTGCAAAAGCTGAAGTGAAATCCCCCCCAAAACCATGTTTGATATGCTCTAACAGAAACTTAATGAAAGCAGGATGTGGTGCCAATAAAACAAACCAGGTTAAGTGTGGTGTATTTTTGGTAGCCTGCACAGCGTGAGAAAGATGACTTCAGCTGTGATTTTGGTGCTTGAATCAAAGGAGGTCAAACCAAGCTGCCTCAGGACAAGAATTATGCCTTCATTAATGGTGATGGGTCTGAGCCATGGGTTTGCATGAACCCTCACAGCCTGCTTACAGCCAGAACTCTCACCACTTACTTCTTTTTTGTAGAAGATGACTGTGGCGGGGGGTTGGGATGTCCCCAGTGCTGGCAGCTCATTTCAGGTGACGTTTGTCACTAATTACTATGGCCACAGGCTCCCTCCAGCAGCTCGTTCCCCAGACTTCAGGAGGTTGCTGCCAGCGTGACATCCCAGGTCTGCTGAATCACCAGCCAAGAAAACCCAGGGTCTCTGCATGGAACAGGAGCAGTTTAACTTTCTTTTTGAAATGTGCTTTTTTGCTGTATTAGGACTATGTGTCCTTGGAGATTTCATGTCAAAACGAAATTGCATCATAAATATTAAATATTTATCATGAAATTCAGTTGAAAGTGATCTGTAATGACAGATCAAAAGGAAAATCACCTCTGGACTATTTCTATTCTCATTTCTTTATGACACATGAATTCATCCTGAAGGACTTCAATACTCACCTCTATAGATGTTTCTGCTTTTCACATCTTTCCCGTCTTGTCTCAGGAAGACTCTGAGTAACGAAAAACATGGCAGAATTACACCATCAGAGTTGCAACATCCGAGTCCTGATGTGACTAATCCCCACGTAAATGGAAAAGACTAAGATGTACAGTCTGCGTGGTGGGTAGGTGCAGAGCCAGTCAGTCTCCTGCAGCCCACGGGTGCAAGGGAAACACATCACCTCCATGCAGGGACACCCAGGATAGGCAAGGGTCTCCGGCACCCACTTCCTTGGGTCCCTTCATAGGGACAGTGGCACAAGTGGCCCTGCGGGCACACTGTGGCTCAGCCCGTGGTGGTCACCCTCTCACAGCAGGGCATCACAAGCATGGCTTCAGGGAGTTATTCCCAGGGGAATACTGGATTCTTCATGGAAAAAAATCCTCCTTTGCACAAGGCATAATATCACTTTTTACTTGTGGTCTTTGGAAGACAAACAAAACTGTCTTCTCTATGTAAACCGCAAAGCCAAAAATAGCTTAGAGAGCACCCAGTCTTCTTTGTCCCTCTTAGAGACACAGCTGTCAGAAGAAGACATCACCAAGCACACTTCTGTTTCCTGTAGGCATCATCTTATGATGACTCACACAGCTCAGCTGAAGGGCATTTCTAAAGCATGTCTATATGATGCAATGACAGAGCTGTGTCAGATCCAACACCTGAGTGCCAGTTTTCAGAGTAAGGACACTCATTTTCGCTTTGCAGAACCAGTCTAGCCAAAACCATACATGACCCTTACCCAGCACACAGCACCGGTGGCTGATGAGGGCTCCTATCTGCTCTGCAGCTGCAGAAACCCCTGGGACCGCTAGTGGGGGGCTGCAGAGGGGAAAGGACATGCCATCCTCTCAGCACCCTGGGACCTCAACTTTAAATGCCATTCTCAGCAGGGAAACCATGCTGGGTTTGCTGGCTCAGGGTGCTCTGCATTTAAAAGCAGACTGGCAGGACCTTTATCCACCCTCTGGAAAGAGGCAGCACTCTCCACCTGGCTTCATTAATTTAGGGGAAGGTGGTGACAGGGAATTGCTCTTTCAAGGGAATTGGGCCAGCAGGGCAGCATTGCCTAAGCTCTCTGCCACTGAGCTCACAGCACGGAGACCATGCATTAAAAACAGAAAAAGAAGCAAGACCTGTGTCATTTGCAGGCACGGAACACAACTATGGGGAGGCAAAACAGCTCATTGCCACAATTTGGAAAGGTCAGGGCTTCATGAGGGGATGGTAATCAGCAGCTGACAGCCAAAGGAAACCCAGATGTTTAAGTTGCACATTGAGCAAATTTGATTGAGAAATCAAAGAAACACAATGAGCACAGATTCTGTTATTCTACAGTCAGATGACTTTTTTTTTACTTTTAGGTTAAAAATGTATTCAGAGCTCTTTGCTGTAGTTCTGACCTCAGTAAATGGTAGTTGTTCAACTGTCAAGGATCAGAGTTTTGAGCTCCAGTGATTTATTGCAAACTTCATGCTAGATGATATTTCTGACAGCCTGTAGGCTCACGTGATTAAATTGGTGTTTTAGCTTTTATCAGCATTTTCTAAGCTTTATGCTAAAATAAAGGAAAATAAACCCTAAAAATGTGTATACCAGGAGCCAGCCAAACCTCAGAACCTGCTGCCTGTAAAACCACTGCAATTTTTTTGCTCATACAGCATGGGATATAACGCTTTTTCTTCCTTAATGCCTGGAGTTACTTTTTGATTGTACCCTAGATTGTACTTTCAGATTGCACAGGTACCTTCCGAATGTGCTGTTGTATTGTCACAGGCTTCGATGCCTGTACCTGTGACTCACCACAACACCGTGAGCGTTGGAAGATCCACCTCCACTGGCATCCAGTGAAGCCTTGTGCAAACCCCTTGCCAGGGAAAGCTGCGTGGTTCGCAGGAGATGCACCTTCTCTTGCTGCCCGTTGTTGGATATCATCAGGAATCTCCAGGAAGTCCCAGTCAGAAAGGGCTGGAGGCAGCAACAAAGCAAAAAGAAAATCCAAACCCAGCACATCAGAAGATATTTAGTGTAAAGGAGTATTTACGGTTCTGCTCTGTGCTTTAGGCCCAACATTAGACAGGAGTGGTCTTCCTGGCCCTTTTTGTTGGTAAAATGATGGGCATCAGTTGGACTTCAGAAGCAAAAGGTAAACGATCTGGTACAACAGATGGCTGGTTACTGAACAAGGCTCTAACATCATTATAAAACAAATCATCTTGAGCACTTGCCTATCAACAGAGTCTCAGTGAGGCCATTTATGGAGAGCTTTTCCAAGTAAACAGAAAGGTCACCACTGACCATAATGAGAGTTGGATACATCTGAAATGCTCTGCCCAGTAACTCAATTTCCTACAGACTTTTCGAAAGAGGTGAAGCTTTTACAAGCCTTCAGACAATGAAGACTTTTGCTTGCAGCTCCACTAAGTTCACCATCCTGCCCCAGCAACGTAAACAAAGCCACATTGTGAGACTTCCAGACGGCCCTGGTGAAGACAGTGCATCGCTTTCCGCTTTTTGCATGAGATGAGGTATTTCCTGGTTTGCAGGGTGTGGTGAGGCAAAGGAATGGTTCATTTTCTTTAATTAACCTCGGTGCTATTTGTATCTGTGCTTTCTTGAACAGTTTCAGGTGCATTCGATATCAGGAATATCTGCTTCAAGGCATAAGCAATAGAAGTTCTCAATATGCCTTACCCTGCGGGTTTTAAAACCTCTTCTCCCAAAATAGGTGTGAGGCCCTTTCCCACAGATGCTCTGGAGCAGAACTATCTTGATCACCAAAATTCTAAACCCACAAACTCAGGGGAAGGCAAAAGATAAAAGGCCTTTCAAATCAAGTGAATAAGCCAAGGGGGAAAAAAATAGACTCAGTCATCTCTCCTACCCATTTAATTAATAGCATTCCTTCCAGAAGTGGCAAGTACAGCACGAACCTCTCCGAGTGCCTTTTTACAGCTGAGCTCCTGCCCTCCCTGCCGGGCTGTGGCTGTGCCTGTGCCCGTGCCCCTGCCAGAGGGCAAAGCTGCTGGCATCAGCAGGCAGGAGTTCGTGCAGGGTGTCCATGCTCCCCACTACGGGCCTTGCTCCAGCCAAGTGTTGGAGCAGACGAGATACTGTAGTGAAAGGAGCAGGACTGGTTGTGCTTCAAGATAAGATTGTCTGCCAGGGCTTTGTTGGAGGCAGCCTTGCAGATGCAGGAAGGAAAACAAACTGTAAAGATGGTAAAAGGAGAAGGAAAAAAAATGCCCCAAGGGAAGCAGTGCACAGGAGACAAAGAGCTCCTCACCAGCGAAGGGCACGGTAACGCAGAGACAAACGTGAACAGCACCAGTCAAACAGCATCATGCTCTGCTTTAGGAAGCTCCTCACTCAGGTCGCTTGCACTGCTCCACACCTCCCTTGGGCAGCCAGTGCTGGGACTGGCACCAGGGACCTTGGCATGAGGTGCTTCCCAGGCAGACACTAGATGCTGACCTGGTAGGTATTTCACAGTGGCATGGTTTGGAGGACAATTAAAGGCTGTTCCTGCAAGAGAGGCAGCAGGTAAAGTACAGCACAGCCAGACTAGCAGCCATGCAGGCCCTGCTGCTCACTGAGTGCATCACGGGCATGTTTGCGCTCACGTCCCATGAGGTTTTGCTTCTTAGAAGGCTTGCTTCAAGCAAGGATTCAGGGGGAAATCCAGGTTTCCGCTCGGCTTAAGTTACTCATGCACAGCCCAGCCTTGTGTATCCCCCTGTCCAGAGGGTATTTTATGTGGCGTAGTTTCCTGGATTTCATATCTCCACCTGCTTCTGGTCTTTTCCCCGTTGCCCTAAGCCACCACAAAGGGAGGATGGAGCCCCCAGTTTGACAGTGAAGAGTTTCCATGGGTTTTCCATGTGGCAGTGGGAAACAGCAATGCACCATGTGTTGTTCTGGTTCTCCATGGTCTGGTGGCTAAAACTAGCACCTGCAGCTCAAGAGAAGCCCTGCTGAGAGCACAGGGAGAAGCTGCAGGTTTGGGGACAGCGCAGTTCTGTTCGTATTCAACCAACGGGTGGTAAACGCAAATCCAGACAAGACCTGAGAGGAGGTCATTCACACAGCTTCTTCCTGCTGCACTTTGCTTGGGGTACAACCAGTGCCGCATCCTCACACAGATGGAGGGCTGTGGTCCCTGGCACAACCCAACCTCGAGTGCAGCAGCAGGGTCCAGTCAGAGGGTCCCCTCCTGTACCACATGCTAGTGGCTGCACAGCCCCAGGGACCTGGAGAAGGCAGGGAAAGCCATGGCTGCTGCTTTGCACCCCAAGGTCTTTTTAGCACAAGGAAGAGAGACTTGTGCTAAATACCTCAGTTTGTTTAATGCACCACACAGAAACAAAACCCTGAGAGGTTCAAAGCTCCACTGTTTACTCTATCAAGCTTATTTCTGGGCTAAATAAACCATCAAAATCTAAGTCTCTGCTGAAAACATCTAAACATATGCTCGTTGAAGCTGATGCATAGTTAGCATTTGGTAAGGACAAAGCGCGAATCCATAATTACTGTAAGATGAGTCACCTGGAGAAACCAGAGCAGTAGCCAACAAAAAAAACCCCTTTGAATAACTCGATGAGAACAAAGATGCCTAGAAACAGCAGGAACAAGACACCCATGGCCCTGGCGCAGGCCAGAGGGGGCAGGTAGCTCTACTCCAACTCTGTTGAGGATGTCTCAGACCCCCATAGTCACCTCTCAGCGAGGACCCCATGCCCACCTCACTAGAAGCCCATCCCTGGATACCAGGGCAGTCTGACACACATATTCCCTCCGTGACTCATAGGATTGGAACAAGCCAGACTTCTGCAGACAACAAAAAAGATAAAAATCATATTGCTTGGGGAAGTGCCAAGCTATTATTTCACCCAATTAGAGTTGTGAACTGCTGAAAGTTAAAAGGATTTCCTCTGGAAAGAGAACATTCCCCAGCCAGAAAGTCTCCAGAAAAGTACAGGAGCAGTAACTCCTGGCATTCAGTGGTAGGAAACAAGTGTCTAGCCAAAGGCTTCTTTTTTTCACATGTTGTGGATGACGTTTGTAAAAGATGCTGCAGCACATCCTGGAACTTGGATTTCTATTTTTACACTCTCTCTACCTGTGACAGAGTCACATGTTCAGGGCGTGCTGGGGATGGTTTCCCCATCTTTGGTTACTTTATTTAACCAGCACAGCCTAAAGGTACTTACTATACCCCTTGGGGTTAAAATGCGTGGATATCGCTATTTAGATGGATATCACTATTTGCATGGATGCGCTGCCGTGCAGCAGGAGGAACTGAAAGCTGGCTGCCCCAACACCCACCGCTGAAACCGCCTCCTGGGGAGACCATGTGTGGTTTGGGCCCCACGTCAGTCCTGCTTCAGAAACCTCAGCCAGATTTGAGAAGCACAAGGGGCTCCTGCACAGGGGCCATACAGGAAAGTGCCTGACACCCTGGTGCAAAGCTTCAAAGCCTCACATGCTGCACATGGCACGGCCCTGCTGGTGTTCCTCTGCCTGCTCACACCTCCTTTCCCACACCTGCAGGCTGTCAACCGAGCAAAACCATGGAGAATGGGTTTTACCTTGTGCTGCTGTTCCCAGGCTGTGGGCAGGCTGGCCACGGGGAGGAACCACGCTCCCTTACCACAGCATTGCCCACTATTGCTTCAGCAATGTCGCAATACACTGATTGAGTAACTGGCAATTATATTGCATTTATCTGTCTCCAGTATTACGGTGTTAACGTTCACATGTATAAATAACAGCCTGTCTCCCATCCACACTGGCTTCCATTTTGCATGGCTTTGCTGATTCTGCAGCAGAGACCAGCAATAAAGCCTGAGCTCAGGTTTTGGTGCTGTCCCCACCTGCCCAGTGCCACGCTGGTTTTAAGAAGTTCATTTTTAAATGTGCTTCTACACCTCTACAAAAACAAACCTCTCCTTTCGCCGCTGTGCAAAAGGAAGTGTTTTGTGTTTTGGCACAGCTGGTTTTCATTCCTTCTTCAAGAAGAAAGAATTTAACGTGGCTGCCCTGAAACTGGCTGCAGCTTTATCAAGGGATATTTCATTGTGGACTTAGACAACCTCGCTTGCAGCCATTGTACTGTCAAACAGGTTTCCTTCCTCTTCTTCACAACACTTCTACATCACATCCTATTTAGAGCTCTTACAGTGCTTCATAAATAATGCGATAACAAGAGCCCTGCACACTTATGGGATTTGGGAGGCATTATCTCACATTTTAAGAGGTGGAGAATGGAGATCAGAGATTAGAAGTGGCAAACCCAATGGGCTGTGATCCAAACAACAGCTTTTCTACCTTGTTTCCCTTGGATCTGGAGCCCATCTTGGCTTCCCCGCTGTCGACCCAGCTCTCCCACTTCTCCATCCCAGCATTTTCTCTCCAGGGTAGCTTATTTTGCAGCAGCACATCAACACTGGTCCCTCATTGTAGTTTGCTTGAGGTCTGTAGAGACAAAATTGCTGTTTCCATTAGCCAGTAACTGGGATGAGAGATCAAACATAAGAAAATCTTTCTATCATAAATTAACACTACTGAAAACACAGAGTTATTGAACATAGAAGTGCTCACTGCTGCGAGAGGAATAACGTTTTTGCTTAAATGATAAGGCAGAGTGCAAAGGAGGCGAGCTCAGAGCTAGGGCTCACCATGGAGGAGAAGCATTCGCTGCAGAAGCTCCTGTATTTCTAACAGGGGTTAATTAAGTATGAGTGAGCATCAGCACGGATGGTGCACTTGGCGGTACTGTGTTGCTCAGGGCATCACTAGCTCTATGGGGGCAAGGCTGACTGCTGCTGAGGGCTGCACATCACCCCCTGCGTCTGCAGAGGCACGGGCTCTGAGCCTGGCCATTGAGAGCACAAGATTTCTGCTCACAATTTTAAGCTGCTCCAGAAGACAGCATGTTTCTGTGCTCCTCCCTGGGGAGGGCAGGAAGCTGCTGCTGAGCTATCGTTTATAATAAAACCAGTATTTTTTCCAGAGAAAGTGCAGCCTCGCTGCAGGGGCACGCAGGCACCAGGATGCGGTACAGACAGCAGGAAGCCGACTCGTGAGATTTTCCATGTGCAGGAACAGCTCCAGAGCGATGGGCAAGCTGGAGGCTTTACCTGAAAAACAGCAGGGACTCTGTCCCTCCGCAGCAGGCAGCCTTCATGACCCCAGAGCAGCTACCTCCCTTGTCTCCACCTCAGCAGCACCTCTCACTGCAGGGGCACACAAAACCCCAGGATAGCTCTGGGGAGCTCACCTCTGGAGCAGAGGGGCCAGTGCCTGCAGCAGTGCAGGGTGACTGCCCATCCCATTCCCTGTAGTGGGGAAAACCAGGGTCCTGCCACTTGGCTTCTGATGCCCAACAAGAGCTGCTGCATATAGGCAGAGATTTAGGGAAGACACACACAGTGTTGTGTCAGTGGGTGGGAGGAACAATTTGTGGAAGGTAGGAGCAAGCAGGATGCCTGTGGAGAGTGGGACATACCTGGAAAGAAGCACACAGCCATGGCCAGTAGGCACTGGGGGAAGGAACTGCCTGAGTCAGGACAGGCCTGCAGCCATGTCCCAACAGTCCCATGCAAACAAATCCTCATGCACAGGGAACGCTACCAGGCAAATTCCCCAAGCAGCAAAGAAAAAAACCCCAAACATCTTTTTCCAAAAGACTACAGTCTTAGCCTGAAGAAAACACTCATTTTCCTGACAACAGCTTTCACAGTGCAAAGTAGCTACTAAAAAAGGCAGATGATGTTTCTCCACTGAGAAAGTGCCCAGCAGGAGCAGACAGTGAGCAGCTCTGGTGCTTGCTGATGCCCTTCCTGCAGAGCAGGGAAAGGGGCACAGGACATAGATCCTCAATTCCAAAGTGGTGGTGGTGGGAAGGGTGGGAAAAGGCAGAAAACTCAAAAATAAACCAAAAGCCATCAACCCCCCAAAAACCTAAACCAAAACCCACAACCCAACCACTTGAACCTTCCAGGCACTCTGCCACTCTGATTCTGCAGACGAAAGCCAGAGCAGCTTTCCTTTGGGGTCAGTATGAACCAGGAGAGAAGCATGTAGGAGACCCCCAAGACCTCAGCCCGTGAGCCAGTCAGGCCCATGTGCTTCTCAAAACTGGTCCCCTCAGAGGGAACACAAAGGGTTGTCAATAGCCCAGAGTAGCTGCACTGTCAGTAGATCAGGACCTGGCAGCCCCCAGAAGGCCGGGCTGCATGTGACCCCTTCCCTGGGAGAGATGTCCTTTATCTGGTAGTAGGTGTAACCACACAGCCAAATGGACTGTTGGCTGCCGATGAGGAATTAACACAGGCTATGAAGGAAGGCTGTCCCCCTCCAGCTCTTGATCAACATGGGACTAGGTTTTCAAATCAAAAGCAGACTGAGCACAGCCCATGTAGATGGAAGGACCTGGGGACAGAGGGGTTAAGCGCCCATGGAACCTGTGCAAGATGCTTTCAAACTGCCACCATCCATCTGAAACACCTTCATTCACCCTGTTATAGCCCTAGTTCCTAAGGTATTTTTCATTGTTAGCTTCCTTTTAGAGTAACCCTCACTGATTCTGGTTTAGATTCTTCTGTCCCACAGAGCTCAGTTTTGCCTGAAGTGCCTCCATCAGCCTGGCTATCTGTTCTTTCTGTATTCAAGCAACTCAAAGCATCTATCCTTAATCATGCATTAGTTTTGGAGTTTTGTTTAGTTTTGCTTTATCAAAAGACAAAACAGGAGACCCATTTTTGGATGGATCAACTCCCTCACAAAGATTAGTGACCAATACTACAGACTCTACATGAATGCCCTGTCGCACAATTCTTTCTTACAAGAAAAACTGTACAAGATTCTGGATTTAAACTACTGTAAAAAGATCAAAAGGCTCAAGTCCCAGTTAAAATCCTGTCCTGCTTCTTGGGTAAGAACCACCACCTTTCTGTACAAAGAGGTTATAGTATTTCCCAACTATACCTGCAGGTTTTATTATTATAGGTGCAAGATTGTACACAAATACCCAGACCTTTGTGGAAAACCACGAGTGAGCAAACCAGTCTTATCTGCTTGAACTGATAAGCAACTTGAAATGCAGTGACCCTGGCTTACAATCACTGCAGTCTATCACCACTGTTTATTTTCACTGATCATACTTAGCACTCAAGTTGAATGCACTTATCAATGTTTCAGC